>NC_086445.1:36558809-36651309 GCF_028390025.1 Pseudophryne corroboree | reverse complement strand
CATCCTTGCTGCAGTCACGCTAAATAGCCCTTCAGGTCACGCCATGCCGTGGCGGGACTCTGTAGCTCTGAGTGTCTTTTTTAAGCGCCTTTTGCAGCAAAAATGTAATGTCTTAGGACGCACGAGCAGCTTGTGCGGATTAAAATTCTATGCAGCATGCCTATTTTCTGTGTGTATATTTCCAGGAAAACACTAACGTAGCATTTTGTATGCAAATACAGTCACACACAGAATAGGCATGCTGCATATCACAAAACAAACAAAACTAGAGAGTGCTGGCAAGCTGCATACTCATATAAAATTCTTTATTAATAAAATTTAGAACATACCAGTAAGATAAAAATATTATATATCACACCTTTCCCAAAATGCCTATTTTTAAATAGACATATATATATATTTTTCCAGTCTGCTGAGATCCTTTTAGATTTTATAAAGCTTATCTATATTTATTTAGTCTCTGCAAGCTGGAAAGGAAGAAATGCAATTATTACAAATCTGTAACAAAGTTACCTATTACAAAACAGCGGAAGAATCATTGAGTGACAAGCAATTAATATGTTTCAATCATATTTGGAACAAGGATATCCGAATGGTATTGTACAAATAGCTCTGAATGAGGTTAGAAAAATAGATAGAAATATTCTTTTGGAGATGGGACAAAAAAGAAAAAATTGTAAAAAGGATGAGAAAGAGATAGACGAAAACTAGAGAAAGGGGAAAGATCAGCACTCTTTACGACTAAATTTAATAACTGTTCATATGTATAGATTGTAAGCTTGCGAGCAGGGCCTTCCTACCTCTATGTCTGTCTGTTTTTACCCAGTTTTGTTCTATTACTGTTGTTCTAATTGTAAAGCGCAACGGAATATGCTGCGCTATATAAGAAACTGTTAATAAATAAATAAATAAATATGAGATTAGAAGAATCATTAAGAAGAACTCAGAATTGCTCAAGTTAGACGGGGTGTTAAAAGAAGCAGTAGACTTGGATGGAAAAGTAATTTTCAGAAAATCAGAATATGTTTGTTTTGTGGTTTATTTGAAGGGTTGAGTTTCCCTGTTGTAGAAAGCTGCGGCAATTCTGCTATAATTACCGGGTATTTGATCGGCGTCGGGAAAAATTGTTTTTTTTCAATCTTTCTTATGCTGCATATCATTTTAATCAGCAGAAGCTGCTCGTGGGTCCTATTACACTAAATTGCATCTAAGATGCATTTTCGATGCAAAAGAAGATGCTCAGCGCTACAGAGTCACACGGCACTCACACGTTATGTGTAACGCGGCTTGTAGGGCATGGAGCAAAGGTGTAAGAGGACACATCTGTATTTGGAACAGGTGCATTTTCAACCTGCAATTTGCACTTTTGGAAAACAGACATTCTAGATGTTCTTCAACTGATTAATGACATTCAAACATACAAAAGGATTACATGGAATAAGATAACGTTGCTATACTCTCACTCATAAGTCTACGATTATATTAGTAGAATAAAAATCTAAACGTTTAAATGAGCAAAGAGCGACCTCCAAAAGTGATCACTTCTATAGGGAACACTCTTAGATGGATCGGTAATGGGACATAATCCCTTTAGCACACACAATTACCAATACCAGATAGTTGGCCTGCAGACTAAAATGCATTTTGTGGATAAATAATGCAAGTCCACGTAGTCTGTGATACGTAAGCCAACCTTGTTGATGTATCCCAATGTTTATTCACCTAGAACACAAAAGATTTCCCCCCAGTGTGATTTTTTCTGGTGTTGTACACGATCTGAGCTCTGGGAAAAGCAGCGGCCGCACTGAGAACACGCGAACGGTCTCTCCCCGGTGTGAGTGCGCTGATGCTTGACAAGGCTGGCTCTCTGGGCGAAACGCTTTCCACACTCCGTGCACTTAAAAGGTTTCTCGCCAGAGTGAATCCGTTGGTGCATAGTAAGGCCATACTGTCTGGTAAAACATCTCCCACACTCCTGGCATGAAAATGGCCTCTCCCCGGTGTGAGTCCTCTTATGGTACAGGAGATGTGACCTCTGATGAAAGGATTTCCCACAGTGAAACAGGTTGTCCTCAGTGTGACATCGCTGGTGGTCAGTAAAAGCCAATACGGAGCTGAAACGCACTCCGCAAACAGAGCACCTATATAGATTACTGGCGCTATGCGTCTGCTGATGGGTGACGAGGGCTGAATGATTAGGGAAACATTGCTGACACTCCGAGCACTGATGCGTCTTCTCAGGATAGTGTGAGGAGGCGTGCGGACCTGTTGGGGACAAACGTACTAAGATAAACCCTCTATACATTGCGTCATCATGTGTGACAAATTATACACATGTACAACTCAGACATAGGGCTTTATTCACCTTATTCAGTCTCATATGGATTTGTTCCCTAAACGTTACACCTGTCCTTCCCACATTACATTGGAGCTTGTGTAGTTAGCACATATTACAAATGTAATAGTGGGTGACACGTCATTCTGTTTACACTGGCACAATGGATGCAGCCATCTCTTATTAAACAATGGGGAGTCTTCCAGAGCCATTGTTACTCAAATGGGTGGTGGAAACACCAAGAAGAAGGGGACGGAAAGACAGAGGAATGTCCGTGTTAAATTTTTAGATGGGATCCCAATCTGTCCTGGGGATATCTCCCATCACACACCCGCCTCTATCTTACACTACCGCGTCTCAGCTCACTCTACACCAGGCAGGGGTGGGGAGAATCTCCTCCTGCCTTATCCTATGGATGATCAGCCCCAGCGCTGTGATATGTAATAGCGTTTGGTCTGTGACTCACAGTGACGGTGGCAGAAAGACGCAGCGTTGGATTATGGCGGCCTGTGTGCTGCTTAGAGGCCTGGGGGAAAAGGGAGGCGTCATATCCAGAGATCTAGGACTCCAGGCTACACAGATTGCCCTGGAAAATTGATGGAACATATTCTACATAATGCCCGGTCAGAGAGGTAAGAGGTACTGTATACTGGGAAGTGAGCCAGTATGGTGAGTAGAAGTCACGGAGATATCTATAAATAATAACAGTGCTCTGGAAGATTTGGTGATAAGAGTGAGATCAGCCGGGGCAGGAAGGACGGGGTGTAACTCATCGCCAGCCCTGCTGGAATACAGATGGTGTAGACACAATCACATGTACAGGATACAGCTGGGGATGATCCCACTAACTCCATGCAGAATCACTCCACGCAGAAAGTACACTTTAACGCTACACCCAATGAGACCGGTGTAATTTACTAGGAACACGTTGTACAGTACTGTGCATAAGTTTTAGGCAGGTGTGAAAAAAATGCTGCAAAGGAAGAATGCTTTCAAAAACAGAAGTATTAATAGTTTATTTTTATCAATTAACAAAATGCAAAGTGAATGAACAGAAGAGAAATCTAAATCAATAAAAAATATGATGTGACCACCCTTTGCCTTCAAAACAGCATCAATTCTTCTAGGTACACTTGCACACAGTTTTTGAAGGAATTCAGCAGGGAGGTTGTTGCAAACAACTACAGATCTTCTGTCTCTTCATGTAATCTCAGACAGACTCGATCATGTTGCGATCAGGGCTCTGTGGGGGCTATATCATCACTTCCAGGACTCCTTGTTCTGATTTACGCTGAAGATAGTTCTAAATGACATTGGCTGCATGTTTGCGGTCGTTGCCCTGCTGCAGAATAAGATGCCCCCCTGATGGTACGGCATGATGGATAAGTACCTGCCTGTATTTCTTAGCATTAAGGACACCATTAATCCTGACCAAATCCCCATCTCCATTTGCTGAAATGCAGCCCCAAACTTGCAAGGAACCTCCACCATACTTCACTGTTGACTGCAGACAGTTATTATGGTGTCACAATATGACTTATGCTGCATGTGGGGTGAGTATATATATCTGCTGCTCCCAATAGTGGTGCCGCCAGTCAGATAATGCGGCACATTAAAAGGGGGGATATGGGGCCCCAAAGCACCCGCAGATGCCTGGTGACCCCCTTCATTATAAGGCTGCGGCCAGGGAGACAGAACTCGGTTACCAGCACTGTCACAATGCCCACTCCAGAACAAAGCCTGATACCAGAAGTGAGATTCAGACTCCTGTAGACAAAAACAAGAAAAGGAATAGAGATAAAAGAAATGTGACAGGTATCAGGGCGACAAGTGCACTGCAAAGACAGCAGTTTTGTGCAGCCGCAGCTTAAAAAACCAAACCAATGGCCACTTGGACAGAGGAAGAGGTCCGGGCTAGAGGAAGGGATCCTTTGTGGAGAGCAGGAGATACGGTGTCAGATGACTGGCGCCGTTATAGATGCTACGGTTTACTGTAACAGATCCAAAAGCCTGGCTCCACTGAGGGTGCAGAACATCAGATTGTTAACAAGATGAAAGCCCTCTGTAAGTAATTCACAAAGATCCACTACCATAACAAGTGAAAAAGTGGTGAGCGCACATACATTGGCCGTTGAATGAGCTCTGCGACAATCATTTTGGGAACAAGGCTTTGACAAACCCCGTCAGTTGCTGCCCATCCTCACCAGTCCAGACCCCAGATGTAAGGTACTTAATAGAGAGCGCTTAAATTCCAATCACATTTATTAGATATATTAAAAAGTAAATATAGATAAAAATAATCACATTTATATACATAAATTATGCATGTATGGCACTTTAAAAAAAGCTGAAAGACACCTCGATTGATACTGATAAACTGTATGGCTCCAAATTATTCTTAAAGTTCATAAATGTATAGGCAGTCCATAGCCATATATTATGTATCTTAATAGTCTTGTTTGGCCAGAATTACTTGATATCCAGTTAGTTTTATATCCTAGGAATTCTTTGTGTATAAGGATATATACACTGACTATAGCAAGTTTGCTATTATTGAGAGTCCAGATATTTAAATGGATACAAAAGCTGCAGTCATTAGATCCAAATTATCCTGATGTGTGCACTCACCAGGACCCGGTATTAACCATTTGCCGCTATACTTCACTTTTATACTGCTGGCGTGGTATGGGGTTTATACAAATTACAGTGACCGGTAAGGTCAGTGCAATGTTTTCACCTCACCTCACCGCAGGCTGGAACGTGATGCCTCTTATTGAATGGAGCGGCCGACGACTGTGGCTATACACTGCAAGCTGTATCTTTAGCCGGAACAAAAGCTGGATATGTGGTCTCAGTCTGCTCGAGCCAGAACAAACCAAATATGGTAGGACAGCCCCCGGCTGAGATCACCTGTCATACGGCTGTGATGCGCCCGTGTGTAGCTGGATATCTGGAGTAGGTGGAGGCCAACAGTCCAAAACAATCGGTTTACTCTCAGCACCAGTACCAATTTCATTAACATGTTTCTCCGTTATAGCATTAGAACGATTTCATCAGAAGGTTCTGGCTCCACTGAGGGTGCAGAACATCAGATTGTTAACAAGATGAAAGCCCTCTGTAAGTAATTCACAAAGATCCACTACCATAACAAGTGAAAAAGTGTTGAGCGCACATACATTGGCCGTTGAATGAGCTCTGCGACAATCATTTTGGGAACAAGGCTTTGACAAACCCCGTCAGTTGCTGCCCATCCTCACCAGTCCAGACCCCAGATGACCTCTAGCAACAGTGAGTTTGAAGGCACCAATGGCTGTATTCACCACCATCCCGAAGGTCATGGAGATGCACGTAGCCGAGTACCAAGACCGCTATTTGCATTGAAATATTAACCGCTAGTATAGTTTTTGTTGTTGATTAATTCATCAGATATTATTTTTTTTTATTGTACCTTCATAAAACTTTTGGGTGTATTTTTTCCCCCCATTATTCATTTTGACGTATTTGATGAATTCCATAGGTCATGCATGGGCTGACCCAGGTTCAGTGTAAACGGGGTCTGACTTGTTTGCTGAATGTTTGAATAAAACAGAAAACGAGATTTATGGTAAGAACTTACCGTTGTTAAATCTCTTTCTGCGAGGTACACTAGGCTCCACAGGGAATGACATTGGGGTGAAGAGTAGGATCTTGGGGCTGGGGGAGGGGCTACAGGTCAGAGCCTTATCCCCCTGCTGGACTTCACCACCGGGTACTGGGGCTTATATAAACGGTTTATGAGAGAAAACCGACCTATGCCCTTGCCCTGGTGGTCTAGTGGGGTCCCTGTACTGCCACAGTGTCCACCTGCCGCGCTGGATCGCGATTTACAGCGGGTCCTGCTGGAGGGACCCACTTACCTCCTCCCTGAGTGCGGCCATGTGATCCAGGAGAACAGCGGCAGCGGAAGTATACAGGGCGCGGGAGTATACAGCGCCGCTGGGGGAGGTGATGGAGCTGCAGCAGGAGATGTCTGACTGACATCTAACACAGTCAGTGTCTCTGCTGCAACCCTTGAAGTCTTCATTTTTCATTAAAAGCTTCTTCTCAGGGCAGCTGGAGCAGCCCCCCTGTTATGTGCCTGCTTACTGCATGGCACCAACTACAAAACTGAGCTCCTGTGCACGGAGGCGGGGTTATAGAGGAGGCGGCGCTATGCATTCTGGGAACAGTCAAAGCTTTGAGTCTGTTGGTGCCTCGGATCAAGAGCCTACTCTACACCCCAATGTAATTCCCTGTGGGGCCCAGTGTACCCCGCAGCAGAAATAAACTTAATATAATGTGATATTTCTATTTCATGTTAGAGGACGATACAAGTTCTTGTATCTGAAATGTTTGGGACCAGAAGTATTTTGGATTTTTCCATATGTTGGAATATGTGCATACCGTAATAAGAAATCTTTGAGATGCGATTAAATCTAAACATGAAATGCATTTATGTTTCATATACACATCACACACCTTATACAACAGCATCTCCTACAAAAGTGATTTAAAAGCCTGCACACACACCTGACTGCCATACTAAAGCCTTCATCTTAAGCATTTCACCTGAAGCATGAAGTTACAACCGGATTTTAAACATTTGGAGATTGGCCTGCTCACATTGGGGCAGATGTATTAACCTGGAGAAGGCATAAGGAAGTGATAAACCAGTGATAAGTGCAAGGTGATAAACGCACCAGCCAATCAACTCCTAACTGTTAATTTACATATTGGAGCTGATTGGCTGGAGCGTTTATCACTTTGCACTTATCACCGGTTTAGCACTTCCTTATGTCTTCTCCAGGTTAATACATCTGCCCCATTACGTAGTATTACTACTTTTTCTTCTTATACCACCTTGGTTATTATTATGTTGTTACCATGTACTTCAGAGACTGGGTTCGAGGGTAGTCTCCAGCCCAGTTGCCCTCAACAAACTGTTGTATGCAACAAGTACACACACTCGAGTAAGGGTGACGCTAGGCGCAGACCAAGTTGTGTAGTGGCCAGGCTGCTCATGGGATGGCAACATGAATTATCGGAATTCAAATGGGGCATCGCAGCGGGTACCATGCTGATGGGACATTCCACTTCCGAAATTGTGTGCGCAAGATGGCTGCCTCACCTGGCACATCTGTGGATGGTTAGAAGCTGATGTTCATGTAAGAGTTCTACCTGTAGCTTTAGTACATTACAACCCATTTTGTGTGATAGACATTGAATATTGCATCCTGGATAACCTACGTAGCGCACCCAATATGGCCGTCACGCACGGTACCTTTTGTGGGTGGGTTATGTAACCTGTGGAACTTGTTAATCAAAACAGTAGCACCAACCCTACAATAAGCTCATTCTGCTAGTAATATTCGCTTATGTTCATTGTTTTTCTGTTTGCTTTCTTTGCGCTGTAATACTAAACCTCTGTTAGTGTTCATTCTAGCACCCTGCACTTTTCAAAATCCGTGCAGTTCCTCTTTCCTGCCTGGGGTGTCGCTCTCTGCTGTGATGCTTCTCAGCACACTCTGATCTGTTATTCAGTGCTGTGATACAGACCTGTGTGTGCCGAGAAGCACCAGAGCAGAGAGTGACACCCCAGGCAGGAAAGAGGAACTGCACAGGATTTGAAAGGTGCAGGGTGCTAGAATGAACACTACTTCTGTGCTATGTTTAGGATGCTTTTAAAGCGACTTTGAATCCTGCTGCAGAAGAGTGCTATATAAACATTATAATAAGATTTTACTCACCGGTAAATCTATTTCTCGTAGTCCGTAGTGGATGCTGGGAACTCCGAAAGGACCATGGGGAATAGCGGCTCCGCAGGAGACTGGGCACAACTAAAGAAAGCTTTAGGTCACCTGGTGTGCACTGGCTCCTCCCACTATGACCCTCCTCCAAGCCTCAGTTAGGATACTGTGCCCGGAAGAGCTGACACAATAAGGAAGGATTTTGAATCCCGGGTAAGACTCATACCAGCCACACCAATCACACCGTATAACTCGTGATACTATACCCAGTTAACAGTATGAACATAACAGAGCCTCTCAACAGATGGCTCAACAATAACCCTTTTGTTAACAATAACTATGTACAAGTATTGCAGACAATCCGCACTTGGGATGGGCGCCCAGCATCCACTACGGACTACGAGAAATAGATTTACCGGCGAGTAAAATCTTATTTTCTCTAACGTCCTAGTGGATGCTGGGAACTCCGAAAGGACCATGGGGATTATACCAAAGCTCCCAAACGGGCGGGAGAGTGCGGATGACTCTGCAGCACCGAATGAGAGAACTCAAGGTCCTCCTCAGCCAGGGTATAAAATTTGTAGTAATTTTGCAAACATGTTTGCCCCTGACCAAGTAGTAGCTCGGCAAAGTTGTAAAGCCGAGACCCCTCGGGCAGCCGCCCAAGATGAGCCCACCTTCCTTGTGGAATGGGCTTTTACTGATTTAGGATGCGGCAGTCCAGCCGCAGAATGCGCCAGCTGAATTGTGCTACAAATCCAGCGAGCAATAGTCTGCTTAGAAGCAGGAGCACCCATCTTGTTGGGTGCATACAGGATAAATAGCGAGTCAGTTTTCCTGACTCCAGCCGTCCTGGAAACATAAATTTTCAAGGCCCTGACTACGTCCAGTAACTTGGAATCCTCCATGTCCCTAGTAGCCGCAGGCACTACAATAGGTTGGTTCAAGTGAAAAGCTGATACCACCTTAGAGAGAAACTGAGGACGAGTCCTCAATTCTGCCCTATCCATATGGAAAATCAGATAAGGGCTTTTACATGACAAAGCCGCCAATTCTGATACACGCCTGGCCGAAGCCAAGGCCAATAACATGACCACTTTCCACGTGAGATATTTTAGATCCACGGTTTTTAGTGGCTCAAACCAATGTGATTTTAGGAAACTCAACACCACGTTGAGATCCCAAGGTGCCACTGGGGGCACAAAAGGGGGCTGAATATGCAGCACTCCTTATACAAATGTCTGAACTTCAGGTAGTGAAGCTAGTTCTTTCTGGAAGAAAAATCGACAGAGCCGAGATCTGTACCTTAATGGAGCCTAATTTCAGGCCCATAGTCACTCCTGCCTGTAGGAAGTGCAGAAATCGACCCAGTTGAAATTCCTCTGTTGGGGCCTTTCTGGCCTCACACCAAGCAACATATTTCCACCATATGCGGTGATAATGTTTTGCAGTTACATCTTTCCTGGCTTTAATCAGCGTAGGAATGACTTCCTCCGGAATGCCCTTTTCCTTTAGGATCCGGCGTTCAACCGCCATGCCGTCAAACGCAGCCGCGGTAAGTCTTGGAACAGACAGGGCCCCTGCTGCAGCAGGTCCTGTCTGAGCGGCAGAGGCCATGGGTCCTCTGAGATCATCTCTTGAAGTTCCAGGTACCACGCTCGTCTTGGCCAATCCGGAACCACGTGTATTGTTCTTACTCCTCGTTTTCTTATTATTCTCAGTACCTTTGGTATGAGAGGCAGAGGAGGGAACACATAAACTGACTGGTACACCCACGGTGTCACTAGAGCGTCCACAGCTATCGCCTGAGGGTCCCTTGACCTGGCGCAATATCTGTCTAGTTTTTTGTTTAGGCGGGACGCCATCATGTCCACCTGTGGCCGTTCCCAACGATTTAAATCAGTGTGAAGACTTCTGGATGAAGTCCCCACTCTCCCGGGTGGAGGTCGTGCCTGCTGAGAAAGTCTGCTTCCCAGTTGTCCACTCCCGGAATGAACACTGCTGACAGTGCTAGTACGTGATTTTCCGCCCATCGGAGAATCCTTGTGGCTTCTGCCATCGCCATCCTGCTTCTTGTGCCGCCCTGTCGGTTTACATGGGCGACTGCCGTGATGTTGTCTGATTGGATCAGTACCGGCTGGTTTTGAAGCAGAGGGCTTGGCTGACTCAGGGCATTGTAAATGGCCCTCAGTTCCAGAATATTTATGTGTAGGGAAGTCTCCTGACTTGACCAAAGTCAGGAGACTTCCCTGTGTGACTGCCCCCCAGCCTCAAAGGCTGGCATCCAGTCCTGTATGCCGAACCTGCGGCCCTCTTGAAGATGGGCACTCTGCAGCCACCACAGTAGAGATACCCTGGTCCTTGGAAACAGGGTTATCAGTCGATGCATCTGAAGATGCGATCCGGACCACTTGTCCAACAGGTCCCACTGAAAAGTTCTTGCATGGAACCTGCCGAATGGGATTGCTTCGTAGGAAGCTACCATTTTTCCCAGGACTCGCGTGCAATGATGCACCGATACCTGTTTCGGCTTCAGGAGGTCTCTGACTAGAGATGACAGCTCCTTGGCTTTCTCCTCCGGGAGAAACACTTTTTTCTGGTCTGTGTCCAGAACCATCCCCAGGAACAGTAGACGTGTCGTAGGAACCAGCTGTGACTTTGGACTGTTTAGAATCCAACCGTGCTGTTGTAGCACTTTCCGAGATAGTGCTACCCCGACTAACAACTGCTCCTTGGACCTCGCCTTTATAAGGAGATTGTCCAAGTACGGGATAATTAAAACTCCCTTTTTTCGAAGGAGTATCATCATTTCGGCCATTACCTTGGTAAACACCCTCGGTGCCATGTACAGTCCAAACGGCAGTGTCTGGACTTGGTAATGGCAATCCTGTACCACAAATCTGAGGTACTCCTGGTGAGGATGGTAAATGGGGACATGCAGGTAAGCATCCTTGATGTCCAGGGATACCATGTAATCCCCCTCGTCCAGGCTTGCAATAACCGCCCTGAGCGATTCCATCTTGAACTTGAATTTTTTTATGTATGTGTTCAAGGATTTTAAATATAAAATGGGTCACACCGAACCGTGCGGTTTCGGTACCCCAAACAGTGTGGAATAGTAACCCCGTTCTTGTTGAAGTAGGGGCACCTTGCACCTGCTGGGAATACAGCTTGTGAATTGCCTCTAGCACAGCCTCCCTGCCTGAGGGAGTTGTCGGCAAGGCAGATTTGAGGAAACGGCGGGGGGGAGACATCTCAAATTCCAGCTTGTACCCCTGAAATACTACTTGAAGGAAACAGGGATCCACCTGTGAGCGAGCCCACTGATCGCTGAAATTTTGAGGCTGCCCCCCACCGTACCTGGCTACGCCTGTGGAGCCCCCGCGTCATGCGGTGGACTCAGAGGAAGTGGGAGAAGAATTTTGATTCTGGGAACTGGCTGACTGGTGCAGCTTTTTCCCTCTTGCAGAAAGGAAGCGCCTTTGACCCGCTTGCTTTTCTGAAGCCGAAAGGACTGTACCTGATAACACAGTGCTTTCTTAGGCTGTGAGGAAACCCGAGGTAAAAAATTTTCTTCCCAGCTGTTGCTGTGGATACGAGGTCCCAGAGACCATCCCCAAATAATTCCTCACTCTTATAAGGCAGAATCCCTTTTAAAGTCAGCATCACCTGTCCAGTGACAGGTCTCTAATACCCTCCTGACAGAATGGACATTACATTAATTTTGGATGCCAGCCGGCAAAATATCCCTCTGTGCATCCTTCATATATAAGACGATGTCTTTAATATGTTCTTATGTTAGCAAACTAGTATGTTTGACAGGGTCACCGACCACGCTGCAGCAGCACGATCTGCAGGTCTCAGTCTAGTACCTGAGTGTGTAAATACAGACTTCAGGATAGCCTCCTGCTTTTTATCAACAGGTACCTTCAAAGTGGCCGTATCCTAAGACGGCAGTGCCACCCTTTTATTTTATTTTAAATTTTTTTATTTTTTTTTGACAACCGTGTGAGCGCCTTATCCACCCTAGGGGATATCTCCCAGCGTAACTTATCCTCTGGCGGGAAAGGGTACGCCATCAGTAACTTTTTAGAAATTACCAGTTTCTTATCGGGGGAACCCACGCTTTTTCACACACTTTATTCACTCATCTGATGGGGGAACAAAACACTGCCTGCTTTTTCTCCCCAAACATAAAACCCATTTTTAGAGGTACTTGGGTTAATGTCAGAAATGTGTAACCCATTTTTTATTGCCGGGATCAAGTCACGGATGTTCCTAGTGGATTGTGTATATGTCTCAACCTTGTCGACACTGGAGTCAGACTCCGTGTCGACATCTGTGTCTGCCATCTAAGGGAGCGGGCGTTTTTGAGCCCCTGATGGCCTTTGAGACGCCTGGGCAGGCGCGGGCTGAGAAGCCGTCTGTCCCACAGCTGTTACGTCATCCATCCTTTTATGTAAGGAGTTGACACTGTCGGTTAATACCTTCCACCTATCCATCCACTCTGGTGTCGGCCCCACAGGGGGCGACGTCACATTTATCGGCATCTGCTCCGTCACCACATAAGCCTCCTCATCAAACATGTCAACACAGCCGTACCGACACACCGCACACACACAGGGAATGCTCTGACTGAGGACAGGTCCCCACAAAGCCCTTTGGGGAGACAGAGAGAGAGTATGCCAGCACACACCAGAGCGCTATATAATGTGAGGATTAACACTATAACTGAGTGAATTTTCCCCAATAGCTGCTTGTATATACAATATTGCGCCTAACTTTAGTACCCCCCCTCTCTTTTTAACCCTTTGAGCCTGAAAACTACAGGGGAGAGCCTGGGGAGCTGTCTTCCAGTTGCACTGTGAAGAGAAAATGGCGCCAGTGTGCTGAGGGAGATAGCTCCGCCCCTTTTTCGCTGACTTTTCTCCCGCTTTTTTATGGATTCTGGCAGGGGTATTTATCACATATATAGCCTCTGGGGCTATATATTGTGATTGTTTTGCCAGCCAAGGTGTTTTTATTGCTTCTCAGGGCGCCCCCCCCCAGCGCCCTGCACCCTCAGTGACCGGAGTGTGAAGTGTGTATGAGGAGCAATGGCGCACAGCTGCAGTGCTGTGCGGTACCTTGGTGAAGACAGAAGTCTTCTGCCGCCGATTTTCCGGACCTCTTCTTGCTTCTGGCTCTGTAAGGGGGACGGCGGCGCGGCTCCGGGAACGAACACCAAGGCCAGTTCCATGCGGTCGATCCCTCTGGAGCTAATGGTGTCCAGTAGCCTAAGAAGCCCAAGCTAGCTGCAAGCAGGTAGGTTCGCTTCTTCTCCCCTTAGTCCCTCGGTGCAGTGAGCCTGTTGCCAGCAGGTCTCACTGTAAAATAAAAAACCTAACATATACTTTCTTTCTAGAAGCTCAGGAGAGCCCCTAGTGTGCATCCAGCTCGGCCGGGCACAAAGATCTAACTGAGGCTTGGAGGAGGGTCATAGTGGGAGGAGCCAGTGCACACCAGGTGACCTAAAGCTTTCTTTAGTTGTGCCCAGTCTCCTGCGGAGCCGCTATTCCCCATGGTCCTTTCGGAGTTCCCAGCATCCACTAGGACGTTAGAGAAAATAATAATCAATCATCATCATCATCATCTCTTTAGAGTCCTTCAGAGCCATTACCCCTGAACACAACACGGCTCTATGGTGGTATATGCACTGAATACAACATTATTTAGAAAGCCTCTGTGTGTCGTATCCCAGCACAACAGAAATAAAATTGTTGGTCATGCAGAAGCTGCAAGAGGGCGCATAGAAGCCATTAGGATAAAGCAATCTGAAGGTGGAAAACCAGATGCACAAGTAACTCCTTTTCCAGGAGAGAAGCCACAAAGAGTTGCTGTCACATGAACTTTTCTACAGGAACAGACCCCAATCCTGTCAGAAAGGGCCTGCCGGTGAGGGGGAACCATATACTACTTACACAACATGCCTAATAAATGAGAGAGACTGGGCACAAGAAGTGCTGTCCTGGAGGATTCCTGGGAGGAGATACAATCGGACTCCTGGCCCTCACCAGGACAGAGCCCACCAGGACTGTAACAGGAGACATCTTTGTAGAGCGACCGCTGCTTGCAGAACTTTCCCATCCAGTAGAGCCGAGAGAACTGTGTAGCACAAATCATCTACCCTATGTTTCTCCTACCACCTCTGCCAGTAAGCCTGGCATTGTTCTGGTAACATGGGAAATCCTAGAACATATTCAGGTATGGGGACTTCTAGATAGAGCCTTCATATGCTGCTCTCCTTGTGCCGCCTGTCCTGTTGTGTGACTGGTACATACACGTCTCCAGATCATCCTGCCCCTGAGGTGCTTCACTACTTTCCAGATGGGTAGAGGTGATCTGGAATCTGATGATGGCTTCTGGTTTGAAGACCGTTGCCCCTGGACTTACCTGTCCTTAAGGTGCGCCCATCCCCCATATATCTAGTAATGAGGTCCAGAGAAAACTATAGGACACTCATTGCTCAGACTGACTGACTGATTCCTTCCACCATGATAAAGCCATCTTCAGCAATGTGAATGTCTCACTCTGTGGTCTACAGTCCTGCCTGTAATCCCAGGCTCTCACAGTTACTAAATGCAATTCTAGGACCGACAGAGCCTCTCAGATAGAGATCCAGGACTGATTCTGCAATCACGGGATTATTTGGGGGGTTCCCAGTGTCTCAGCTGCTAAAAGTCTAGGATGTCTCCTATATAATTTCTCCTGAGACGGCAGAAGTCCCAACTTCCCCACACTTATTACCCATCTCATAGATGACAATGTTTAGGTCCCCATACACTACAACGATATGTCTGAGGCTGAAGTCGGAGGCGATTTCCCTTGAACTCTCCCGGGAGCTTCCCGGGAGTGGTTCCATACGAATTGGTACATTTTGCATGCGATATATCGTATGTGATCCCAGCCATGCCTGCGGGAACTGACATATCACGAGTGCAGCACTAACGATCATGGGGAGCCGATCCGACCCTCACGGGAACGAGCATCGGAGCGGATCGGATACACCTCCAAAATTCCCGATTTCACCCGATATATATCGGCCCGAATGTCCGAAATTAGATGAAATCGGGCATTATCGTTCTAGTGTATGGGGCCTTTTACAATTTCCCTATATTTCTGTGTGGGAAGACTCCGGTCTCTGCAAAGATGGCTGCAGCCAACAAATCACCAGCACAGACACAACTCCCCGGGAACCCTTAAGTTGAACTAAGCACAACTTGAATCGTTCCCAAATGATCTTCACACCTATCTAGTATCATTCTCCACTGGATGTCTTGTCTATTGCTTTATCCTTGTTGTTTTTTAAATGTTTTCTTAGGTTTCCTTTAGAATTCTGTCCAGTTTTGCACAAGAAAGAGAAATTAAATTTGGAATCTGATGTAGAAGCCTGGAAGTGATGACACATCCCCAGGTCTGTAACCATAGCGCTGTAATGGGCCAGTGGGAGAGGCGGCTGCTCCTGACACCACTCTGACAGAGTCCACTGAGGAGCCCGTGGTGGAGACCGCTGGCTTAGTGTTACATGGCTGGGACCTCTGCCGTGGGAGTCATAGGGGGTCAAGTACTAAGCAATGATAAAAGTGGAGAAGTGAGCCAGTGGAGAAGTTGCCTATGGCAACCAATCAGCTGCTCTCTATACTTTTATAGTAAGCAAATTATAAAGGTTACGTCAATGCTGATTGGTTGCCATGGGCAACTTCTCCTCTGGCTCACTTCTCTACTTTTATCACAGATTAGTACAGCTTCCTCATAGTCCTCAACTGAATTTCCAGCTGGATTAGCCAAATCCATAATGACCTGTCTACACAACTAGGGGTGATAAACAGTTTGAAGAGAACACATTCTGTTACTCCAGTATTTACTAAGTATAATATTCAAGTATCCAGTCTCCTCAATGGTAAATTAAGATTTTATTTAATTTTTTGGGAAGGGTAGGGACGCTCTCCGATAAGGAAAGATCAGCACAAACATGCAGCACATGCAGACAAGCCAGTATACACACTCTACGAGGTAAATCTGCTGCGCCTGTAACAGGGCAGGGGCAAATACACGCGGACGATGACTTGTCATAAATTAGGCGCATATACTGCAGATGTGGAAGGGTATGCTTGGAGTAAGTCTGTCCAAGGTCACATCTGTGATCTGGCATCAGCACATACCTCGGCATTTTACACAGCGCAGCCAGGTGAGAGGGAGAGAGGCGACACACCCAGCAACCCGCATGTACGCTCTGACGCCATAGGAAAGCCCCTCCCCTTCCTCTCTGTTACACTCCCCCACGCTCTTGCCGCTAGTTACTGGTACTTCCCTGAAAGGACGCTTACAGGTCTGCACTATCACAATGAGAGCCCAGGGCCATGTAACACCACTGCTGTCACACAGGGAGGGTGACCTGCCTACAGTACCGGATGATACTGCTGGAACCCTTAGTGCTGCTCACCATCACAGCCAATAGGAGCACAAACACCACCAACCTGCGGTAAGGGTGCAGATTACTACATGTCCTAATGGACCCCCCACCCTGCTCTCCGTCCCCGATGAGGGGCTGGAGGGGAGTTCCTGTCCATAGGGGGGAACATGACAATATCTCTATGTGGGTGACGTCCTAGGGATGACCTGGAAAACCCACCTAGACGTAGCAGTCAGCTGAGTGATGCCATGTAGCAGTGTGACAGCCTCTGCTGTAAGGTGACCTATAGCTATTTGTGTATCTGTCCTTGCTCCTCACATACTGCCCCCTACAGGCGGAATCACGGCCTCTCATCATTATATGTGACCAGAGGATTAGCCCGATCCCTTTCTTACCCGACGATCAGACATCTATTCTCCCCAATATATTACAGAACAGGGAGCTGCATTAGGAGCGTCTTACACCCAGAACAGCCGCCGTGCACAGTCTATAATCTCCCATTCTGTCCGGCAATGTGATAGATGTAACATTATAGAAGAGTGAGCATCACTGACCTGCACTGGACTCTGGGAGGAATTCCTGCAGCCCCCGATGATCACCAGCATCCAGCTCTACACCGGCCTCAGTTCCTGTGTATGACAATAAGCAGACAGTGTTACACACAGACACACAAAGGCAGAGACAGAAGGGGCAGTGTCTCTGTGTAGTAGTCATTATTCCCATATGTTACACTGACAGTGACCGGAGGAATATCCGGCCATACGTGTTCTCATATGTTACACTGACAGTGACAGGAGGAATATCCGGCCACACGTGTTCCCATATGTTACACTGACAGTGACAGGAGGAATATCCGGCCACACGTGTTCCCATATGTTACACTGACAGGAGGAATATCCGGCCACACGTGTTCCCATATGTTACACTGACAGTGACAGGAGGAATATCCGGCCACACGTGTTCCCATATGTTACAATGACAGTGAATGGAGGAATATCCGGCCATACGTGTTCCCATATGTTACACTGACAGTGACAGGAGGAATATCCGGCCACACGTGTTCCCATATGTTACACTGACAGTGACAGGAGGAATATCCGGCCACACGTGTTCCCATATGTTACACTGACAGTGACAGGAGGAATATCCGGCCACACGTGTTCCCATATGTTACACTGACAGTGATAGGAGGAATATCCGGCCACACGTGTTCCCATATGTTACACTGACAGTGACAGGAGGAATATCCGGCCACACGTGTTCCCATATGTTACACTGACAGTGACAGGAGGCATATCCGGCCACACGTGTTCCCATATGTTACACTGACAGTGACAGGAGGAATATCCGGCCACACGTGTTCCCATATGTTACACGGACAGTGACAGGAGGAATATCAAGCCACACGTGTTCCCATATGTTACACTGACAGTGACAGGAGGCATATCCGGCCACACGTGTTCCCATATGTTACACTGACAGTGACAGGAGGAATATCCGGCCACACGTGTTCCCATATGTTACACTGACAGTGACAGGAGGAATATCCGGCCACACGTGTTCCCATATGTTACACTGACAGTGACAGGAGGAATATCCGGCCACACGTGTTCCCATATGTTACACTGACAGTGACAGGAGGAATATCCGGCCATACGTGTTCCCATATGTTACACTGACACTGACA
The DNA here is from genome assembly GCF_028390025.1 of Pseudophryne corroboree. Taxonomy (NCBI): domain Eukaryota; kingdom Metazoa; phylum Chordata; class Amphibia; order Anura; family Myobatrachidae; genus Pseudophryne; species Pseudophryne corroboree. Next base: position 36,633,070 of record NC_086445.1, on the reverse strand, counting down.
GGAGGAATATCCGGGCCATACGTGTTCACATATGTTACACTGACAGTGACAGGAGGAATATCCGGCCACACGTGTTCCCATATGTTACACTGACCGTGACAGGAGGAATATCCGGCCATACGTGTTCCCATATGTTACACGGACAGTGACAAGAGGAATATCCGGCCACACGTGTTCCCATATGTTACACTGACAGTGACAGGAGGAATATCCGGCCACACGTGTTCCCATATGTTACACTGACAGTGACAGGAGGCATATCCGGCCACACGTGTTCCCATATGTTACACTGACAGTGACAGGAGGAATATCCGGCCACACGTGTTCCCATATGTTACACTGACAGGAGGAATATCCGGCCATACGTGTTCCCATATGTTACACTGACAGTGATAGGAGGAATATACGGCCACACGTGTTCCCATATGTTACACTGACAGTGACAGAAGGAAAATCCGGCCATACGTGTTCCCATATGTTACACTGACAGTGACAGGAGGAATATCCGGCCATACGTGTTGGCCACAGACAGTTTCTCTCTCTCTCACATACTTACATTTCCCTCTTCCACTGGCTTATATGGAAGAGCGGAGGCATTATCCAAATTGCAGTAATATTTTTGACAATTACCGGTCGCCATGGCGCCAAAGATCTCAGTCCTAGCGACTAGATATATCGGTGGAAGTACGGCAGCCCCAGCAGTATAGGGAAATTGGGCTTGCACTTTGTTTCATGATTTTGTGGTTGCCCTTTATTATTTATCCTGAATGTATCATGGCCGAGTCCTGCGTGGGAAGGAGGGAGGGATATCTGTGATGTTCTGCAATAGCGCACTACTCCACCTGTACCCCAAAAGGGGTGGAGAGGAATATGGATCCTCTGGGGTCTTGTATGCGAAACCAAGAAAACCAAGAATAGACCTATTCCTGAAAAGTATGTACTAAGTGTTCTAGTCATAGGCAGGGAAAGGACAGGCACAGCCTACATGGGAATACATTCTTAGCCTTGGTAAATCTTCTACAGGATCAGGGTGGGTCTTCTGTACAGTAAGTGAGATATAGGGACCATGCTACCGGCAAGTCTGCTTTATATTGGCCATAATGAAGGGGACAGGAAAGGGGGGTTCTTATCAGGAACGGTAATTCCGATTATACAGAGGCTATAACTGTACTGACCCCCCCCTGTCCTCTCCCAGTCGAAGGCTTGTTTACCTCATGCAAGTCTGCGTTTCCTCTACAAGCTATCATATATTGTGTGTGGGGCGACGGTTTGGCTCCTGGATGTTACACCAATGTGGTGACCCTTCCTCTAGAAGCAGGAGGAAGTTTGGGGTAGATATCGGTATCCTGGCGCTTGGGATGACGGCGGACAGAATCCGGATAGCATCATCCCGACGCGCAGGATTCCGCCACCTGTGCGGTAAGTATACTAACACCCTACCCCACTGGCCCTAACCCATCCTCCCCCACAGCCTAATCCTCCCCAGTGTTTCCTAACTCTAACTCCACCCCCCACACAGCCTAACCTAAATCCACACTCCCACAACTTAACCCTAACTGTTCCGCTGCAGCCTAACCCTAACCGTTCCCCCATAGCCTAACCTTAAACTCATCCCTCCCCACCTCTGCGGCATGACCCTAACCTGGCCTGGAATACATACGATCTGGATGCCGGTAGTTGGAATTTCGGCTCTGGCATTTTGATCTATGGCGGAGATCCGGTGCCGGTCTCCTGAACAGTGCCGGGATTCTGGTATCGATATTCCGACAACCGGTTTCCCGATTGGCAGTATGGTGACCGGATCCCTATAGCGCTGTGAGACACACTGCACAGACTGCGTGACGGTTTTAGGCAGCCATCTTAATCTCATTTCCTTTCCTCCCTGTTTATCTGACGCAAACTCCCCACAGGAGGCAACACCAGTCACCGGCCTTTACCTGTAGTGTAACCGCTGCCATGGGCAGATTATCACCGCCTAATGCAACATTATTCTACCCCTCCTGCTGCATCACCATACAGCGATATCACTGCTGCTTCCAAGGAAGTGATAGCAACTCCAACCACATCTGAATTAGGCCCATTGTCTGCATGTCCGTCTCTCTCACCTGATCTGATCTCAGCAGGAACGTCCTCTTCTTTACACTGCTGGTAACACATCCCGTCTCCTGGCACAGCCTGTCATACAAGAACATGTGTCACATACGTGTCCCACCCACACGTTACACGGGACATCTCTATAGGACTCATACACAGGGCGGGGACATGGGAATAACACAATATCCTGCAATGTGAGACATGTGAGGAGCTGGGAGAGGTCAGAGCAGGTTCCTCTACCTGATAATCCTGGCTGATCATCCTGTTCTCTTCTCCCATACACCCCGGAGTATAGAGAGGGGTGTCACATGGGTCCGCGGGGTGTGTAAGGTTACACCCACCTATGGGGAATAGACACAGATGTATAAATGATAATGCAGAAGAAGACCTCAGCTGATACACACACACACACACACACACACACACACACACATTATAGTGATGGATATGGTGGAGTAACATAGAACCAAAGTCCTGCAAATAAAACCTTATCCCGATCACTGCTAATGGTCCATTCTCCTGCAGCGCCGCAGTCAGCAGCGACGGGGAAATGTAGATTGTTATACTTACTGTGATGAGACCAGGGGAGGGGGTATTGTACTACTACCCCTAACGCTACTTCCACAGGACTACATTACACTGAGACTATGGGTGGGATTATATGTGATGTCTCATGTGTTACCCGGGGATTGCACTACTGATCTCTTAGAGGGCACCACTGGGCTCTGACCTTCTTACATGCCGCCCGGTGGTCTGCCCTATTTCACCCCCTGATTACCAGGATTTCCCAGGCAGGATGTAACAGGTGACGTCCCTGCATGTGACACAGCGTGTCAGGGGTAATGCTGGGAGTGACTGGGCCCTATCTGAGATCTGGAGGAAGGATAACTCCACCAGCACCTAATGTTCTCCCCTAGGACTGTACTAGACTCTGGGATCAGCAGGCGGTAACTGCACAGAACCTTCCTCCCTCCCATCTCCAGTAAGCAGAGACCACCACCCCTTGGACCCAATAGGCAGGACTACTCCTGTGGGTACCGGGCACTTAGTAAAAGTAGCAGCAGAAGATCAGCTAGACGGTATTTAGATCCGGTCTGGGATGAGATATTGATGATCTCTACACGGGAGACATTCTGCTGGACAAATTGTATCACATCTAAGGACATGTTGTGGGCATCGCTCCATATGGAGTAACTGGCTGTTTCTGTGGTATTTACTGTGCCTGCTAGAGCAGGGAACTGAGAACCAGAACCCCACCCCGGAGACCTGCAGCGCTGGGAATGATCTCAGGTGTAGAGGGCACCCCCAGCAGTCAGTGCGGCTGGTTATACAGAAGGTGTCTAGTTGGGTGTCACCAGGTTCCTAAACCTCTGTGTGCAGCGCGGTGACATCAGAATGAAGAGACGTGTCACTGCATGGTAAAGATGGCGGCTGTAATGTACAATTGTCTCAGTATCTTGTCATGTGTTCCATGTTATAGCGCTGAGATAAGCTGCTCTTCCCTCCCATGTATGTAACGTCACATATAAGCCACATCTCCAGTAATATAAATACTTCTCCCCATACAGCAATATTATATCCCCAGAGCGTCTGCGTCTCTCACCTGGGCTGATCTCAGCAGGAACGGCCTCTTCCTTACACTGCCGGTGATATATCACGTGTCCCGGCTCATCCTGTCATACAAGAACATGTGTCACATACGTGTCCCACCCACACGTTACACGGGACATCTCTATAGGACACACACAGGGCGGGGACATGGGAATAACACAATATCCTGCAATGTGAGGAGCGGATGTGCGAGGAGGAGAGGTCAGAGCAGGTTCCTCTACCTGATATTCCTGTGTCACAGTCCTGTTCTCTTCCTCTATACAGCCCGGAGAGTACAGAGGGGTCTCACAGGGGTCTGCGGGAGTTCTAGAGCTGCACCCACCTGCGGGGAATGGATACAGAACATTACATTACAGTAAGTATAGTGATTCTATGTACAGTCAGTGGGGAGGTGAGGACTTCCCTACTGAGTAATGAGGAGACCACCGCCTGCCTCCGAGTACAAGGTTACATGTAGGTCACACACTGACTCAGCCTGGACATGTTACAGGAACAGTGGCCACAATTACCACATAGTAACTTGTGTAAGTGTATAGACAATGGCAGAAATGCCCCATGTGACACTACTCGCCCAGACAAGACGCCTGCACCTGCTGTACCTCTGGTACCTACAGATAAGACCTAACACTCAGCCATTCCCCGGCTGTCCTGTGCTGTGTATGTTACTCTGACTACTAGGCAGCAGCCATGACCCACAATAACCAGTCATGAGGACCCAGAAAAGAGGTGCTGCAGCAGGTACACACACCAAGTAGTACGTGGTTCCCGGTGCAGGAGAAGAAGCCTGGTGGTGGCAGCGACTGTTGGTGTATATGTAAATACAGGTTGAGTATCCCATATCCAAATATTCCGAAATACGGACTTCTTTGAGTGAGAGTGAGATAGTGAAACCTTTGTTTTTTGATGGCTCAATGTACACAAATTTTGTTTAATACACAAGGTTATTAAAAATATTGTATTAAATGACATTCAGGCTGTGTGTATAAGGTGTATATGAAACATAAATGAATTGTGTGAATGTAGACACACTTTGTTTAATGCACAAAGTTAAAAAAAATAATGGCTAAAATGACCTTCAGGCTGTGTGTATAAGGTGTATATGTAACATAAATGCATTCTGTGCTTAGATTTAGGTCCCATCACCATGATATCTCATTATGGTATGCAATTATTCCAAAATACGGAAAAATCCCATATCCAAAATACCTCTGGTCCCAAGCATTTTGGATAAGGGATACTCAACCTGTATACAACAACGGCACCAGCACTTAACAATATTTATATTTTAGCAAGGAACTGCACTTTATAATATATACATATATTAATGGATGCATTAGTAAGAAGCTGTGCTGATAATATCAGCATTTAAATCAGTGTATATTTACTACGTGCGGACTAACAAGAAGATGCTCCTTTTTCTACATTCTTTTTTCCTTTAATGCCTGTATAAATAAAAAGTCACAGGAAGTTGTAAAAATACAGCACTGCCAGGCACGCAGTTACTGTACAGGTGGACACTGGACACATTTCTAGATTTTGCACATAATTTCCCCAGGAATAATAAACTTTCATTGCTACTACAGCAACGTTATTCTATCCCCAGACAGGCAACCTCCTCTCCCTCTTCTTGGAGAAGGAAACACTAGACACTAAGGGGCAGATGTATTAACCTGGAGAAGGCATAAGGAAGTGATAAACCAGTGATATGTTCAAGGTGATAAAGGCACAGCCAATCAGATCCTAACTGTTAATTTACATATTTGAGCTGATTGGCTGGAGCCTTTATCACCTTGCACATATCACTGGTTTATCACTTCCTTATGCCTTCAAGGAGCAGATGTATTAACTTAGAGAAGGCATAAGGAAGTGATACACCATGCAAGGCGATAAAGGCACCAGCCAATCAGATCTTAACTGTTAATTTACATGTTGGAGCTGATTGGCTGGTGCGTTTATCACCTTGCATTTATCACTGGTTAATCACATCTTTATGCCTTCTCCAGGCTTAATACATCTGCCCCTAAAAGATATACATATATATTAACAGCAACATATTGTGTTGACACAAAAGGTATCTGGCATTTAGGTCGACAACATTAGGTCGACCACGATTAGTTGTCATACATTAGGTCGACATAGTCACTAGTTCGAAATAGCAAAGGTCGACACATGAAAATGGCGACCTGCGTTGTTGGGGTTTTTTTAACCATTTTTTTGAAGTTTTTCATACTTGACAATCCACGTGGACTACGATTGGGAATAGTAACCTGTACAGAGCGCAGCGGTAGAGGAGCGAGGCACCTTGCCCGACACGCTGCACTAACTGAGGTTCCCGGTTACTTTGCAAAGAAAACTACACCAATTTATTTATTTATTTTAAATCCTCATGTTGGCCTTTTTCCATGTCGACCTAATGACCGAGAGTTAATATTTGTTTTTTTTTTAAAACTATAGACACTATAATCTTTATCACTGTACAGCTAATTATTACGTGCTCCGTCACTGCTGGTATCGGACCGCTCTATAGCTACATATATTGTTATGGAAAGACACCAGGCTTATTATGAATAACAGATGGAATGTTTAGTACATATCAGTACACTGAAAACGAGATTTATGGTAAGAACTTACCGTTTTTAAATCTCTTTCTGCGAGGTACACTGGGCTCCACAAGGATTAACATCGGGGTGTAGAGTAGGATCTTGATCCGAGGCACCAACAGGCTCAAAGCTTTGACCTTCTTCCCAAGATGCACAGCGCCGCCTCCTATATCACCCCGCCTCCGTGCACAGGAGCTCAGTTTTGTTAACCAGCCCAATGCAGTAGCAGGTAAAATAGACAACAATCGTTAGTAGCCACATATAACCACATTCTCACCACAGGAGAGGGTGTCAGCGGATAATGCCATACCAACCCAAAGAAGCCAAGTGCGTCAGGGTGGGCGCCTTGTGGAGCCCAGTGTACCTCGCAGAAAGAGATTTAACAACGGTAAGTTCTTAGCATAAATCTAATTTTCTGCTGCGGGGTACACTGGGCTCAACAAGGATTAACATCGGGGATGTCCTAAAGCAGTTCCTTATGGCAGGGGACGCACTGTAGCGGGCACAAGAACCCGGCATCCAAAGGAAGCATCCTGAGAGGCGGAAGTATCGAAGGCACAGAACCTTATGAACGTGTTCACTGAGGACCCCGTAGCCGCCTTGCACAATTGTTCACAGGTCGCACCACGGCGGGCCGCCCAAGAAGGTCCAACCGACCGAGTAGAATGGGCCTTAATAGTAGCAGGAGCTGGGCGACCAGCCTGTACATAAGCATGTACAATCACCATTCTAATCCATCTGGCCAAGGTCTGCTTGTGAGCAGGCCAGCCACGTTTGTGAAAACCGATAGTGGTCACCAGCGCTAGGTTGTAGGAAATAAAATTAATACTCTAATTTGTAAATAACTCAGGACGGTAGGTACTGTTGAAAGTAATATACAATAAATTTAATATAAATAAGATTATAAAATCACAGATGCCTATACATCATAATTAGAAGTTAAATGATCATTTAAAATGGCACATCTGCATATACCCTCAGTGCAATATAATCATACCCCGGCTAGGACTTCCTCTGGAATTGAGTCCATGAATGTGTTTTGGAGAATTTGATGAAAGCAGTGGAGTGGTAGAATGTCCCTTTTAAGCATACAAATGCAGGCGTTTTCAAGCGGATAGGGAAACTCCAATTTCTCCTCAAATGGAAATGTCCAGGGAAATGCTGTCCAATTGGTGCCGTATGGGTGATGAAGAGGAAGAGGAAGCTGGGTGTCAACACCAGCGAAACGCGTTGAGTTAGAGACTGCCGGACACATCTTCAAAATTACCCTCAACATTCCTGGATCTTTTTATCTTCATCACCCATACGGCACCAATTGGACAGCATTTCCCTGGACATTTCCATTTGAGGAGAAATTGGAGTTTCCCTATCCGCTTGAAAACGCCTGCATTTGTATGCTTAAAAGGGACATTCTACCACTCCACTGCTTTCATCAAATTCTCCAAAACACATTCATGGACTCAATTCCAGAGGAAGTCCTAGCCGGGGTATGATTATATTGCACTGAGGGTATATGCAGATGTGCCATTTTAAATGATCATTTAACTTCTAATTATGATGTATAGGCATCTGTGATTTTATAATCTTATTTATATTAAATTTATTGTATATTACTTTCAACAGTACCTACCGTCCTGAGTTATTTACAAATTAGAGTATTAATTTTATTTCCTACAACCTAGCGCTGGTGACCACTATCTGTATTGTATATCTATTATATTGGGGATTTACCACCCCTACACCAGCAGCTTCTTGACAGCGCACTCTATCTATTTTCTCTATACGTTTGTGAAAACCAAATAGTACAAAGAGAGAATCCAACTTCCTGATGGAGGCAGTTCTCTTCACGTAGATACGGACAGCCCGTACCACATCCAAAGACCTTATTTGGAAGACAAATCAGGAGAGGCAAAGGCCGGAACCACAATCTCCTGATTAAGGTGGAAAGAAGACACCACCTTAGGTAAATACCCGGGACGTGTTCTAAGAACCGCCCGATCACGGTGAAAAATCAGATATGGTGACCTACAAGTCAAGGCACCCAAATCCGACACCCGTCTAGCAGAGTCAATAGCCAGCAGAAACAATACCCTAAGAGAAAGCCACTTAAGGTCTGCAGAATCAAAAGGCTCAAACGGAGACCCTTGCAACGCCTCCAGAATCACCGGCAAGTACCAAGGAGCCACCGGCGGGACATAAGGAGGTTGAATCCGCAACACACCCTGAGTGAACGTATGCACATCAGGTAAGGTCGCAATTTTTCTCTGAAACCAAACTGACAAAGCAGAAATATGAACCTTGATGGAGGCCAGACGAAGAACCAAGTCCAGGCTTTGTTGTAGAAAGGCCAAAAGTTTGGCCGTACTAAACTTGTAAGCGTTATGATTGTTAGATGCTCACCAAGCAAAGTAAGAATTCCAAACCCTATGATAAATCCGAGCAGAAGACGGTTTCCGGGCCTTTAACAAGGTTTGAATGACCGCCTCATAAAATACCTTGGCCCTTAATACGGAAGCTTCAAGAGCCACGCCGTCAGAGCCAATCGGGCTAAATCCTGATATACACAAGGGCCCTGAACGAGGAGATCTAGGCGCTGCGGAAGTAGAAGGGGACGCTCTATTGAGAGACCCTGAAGGTCTGAGAACCAATGCCGTCTGGGCCACGCTGGAGCGATCAGAAGTAGGATACCTACTTCTTGCTTGAGCCTCCTTATCACTCTGGGCAGGAGTGACACCGGAGGGAACACATATGGCAGCCGAAAGTTCCATGGAATTGTCAGTGCGTCCACGAATGCTGCTTGAGGATGACTTGTCCTTGCTCCGAAGACCGGAACCTTGTGATTGTGTCGAGATGCCATCAGGTCCACATCTGGAAGGCCCCACTTGTCCGCGAGGAGTTGAAATACTTCTGGATGGAGGCTCCACTCTCTGGCGTGTACGTCCTGACGACTGAGAAAGTCCGCTTCCCAGTTTAGGACCCTCGCAATGAACACTGCCGATATGGCTGGCAGATGGCGTTCTGCCCACTGAAGAATCCGTGATACTTCCTCATTGCCATGCGGCTTCGAGTGCCGCCTTGACGATTGATGTACACCACCGGGGTGAAGTTGTCCGACTGTACATGAACAGGTCTGCTCTGTATTAAATGCTGGGCCAAGTTCAAAGAGTTGAACAACGCCCGCAATTCCAGAATGTTTATCGGGAGGAGAGACTCCTCCTTGGTCCACCGACCCTGAAGGGAGTGTTGCTCCAACACCACGCCCCAAACCCTAAGATTGGCGTCCGTCGTCAGAAGGACCCAGTTGGAGATCCAGAAGGGACGACCCCTGCTCAATCGTTGGTCCTGAAGCCACCAGCTCAGTGACAGACGGACCTACGGAGACAATGAGATCATTTGAGACCTGATCCGGTGAGGCAGGCTGTCTCACTTGGCAAGAATTAGCCTCTGGAGAGGGAGGGAATGGAATTGAGCGTACTCCACCATGTCGAAAGCCGACACCATGAGACCTAGCAATTGCATTGCCGAATGTATTGACACTTGCGGACAAAATAGGAAGCATTGAATCCTGTCCTGAAGCTTCAGGACTTTCTCCTGAGACAAGAACAACCGCTAGTTGTGAGTGTCCAACAATGCCCCCAGGTGCACCATGCTCTGAGTAGGGACCAGGGAGGGTTTCTTCCAGTTGATGAGCCACCCGTGGGCTTGCAGAAACTGGATAGTCAGATCCAGATGGCGTAGGAGAATCTCAGGGGAATTTGCCAGGATCAACAAGTCGTCTAAGTACGGTAGGATCCTGACCCCTTGATGGTGGAGTACAGCCGTCATTACCACCATGACCTTGATGAAGACTCACTGAGACGTGGTCAAACCAAAAGGTAACGCCCGAAATTGGTAATGGAGGTTGCCAACCGCAAACCTCAGGTACTGCTGATGCGACACTGCAATGGGAATATGCAAGTAAGCATCCTGTATGTCCAGTGAGACCATATAGTCCCCAGGTTCCAAGGCCAGAACAATAGAGCGAAGAGTTTCCATACGAAACTTGGAGACCTTCACAAATTTGTTCAAGGACTTGAGGTTGAGAATGGGCCCAGAAGACCCACTCGGTTTCGGGACTAGGAACAGCGGTGAATAGTACCCCTTGCCTCTCTGAGCCAGAGGCACCTGTACTACCACTCTTGTGTCCAGGAGGGACTGTACCACCGAATAAAGAGTCTTTGCCTACACCTGATCCGAAGGGACGTCTGTCAGGCAAAATCGATAAGGGGGACGATTCTTGAAGGATACTGCGTAACCTCGAGTGACGACTTCCCGTACCCAGGCATCGGAAGTGGTCTTCAACCATTCCTGGGTAAACCCTAGAAGTCGGCCCCCCACTCTGGGATCCCCCAGAGGCAGGCCCGCCCCATCATGCAGCAGGCTCGTCAGTTTTGGAAGCAGGCTGACGGGCAGCCTAGGCCCGTTTGGGTTTGGGCTTATTGGGTTTGGAAGTGCGAATCTGTTTTGGGTACGCCTGACCTTTTGCTTTCCCTTAAGGATGAAAGGAGCGAAAGGAAGTACTCTTAGCCTTCGGCACCGAAGGAGCAGTACTAGGAAGACATGCTGTTTTAGCAGATGCTAAGTCAGCCACTATCTTGTTGAGGTCTTCTCCGAAAAGAATGTGTCCTTTGAAGGGGAGTACCTCCAGGGTTTTCTTAGAGTCCATGTCCACAGACCAGGACCGTAACCAGAGAATTCGGCGAGTCAAAATGGACGTAGGAGAAGCCTTGGCCGCCAGAATACCGGCATCAGAAGCCGCCTCTTTAATGTAATGGGACTCTGTAACAATACACGACAGGCATTGTCTAGCATGATCAGAAGCATTGGAAGGCAACTCCGCCTCCAGCTCCTGAGCCCACGCTTCCACAGCTTCTGCAGCCCATGTCGCTGCAATAGTGGGCCTATGCACTGCACCGTTTAGGGTGTAGATTGCCTTCAAACAACCCTCCACACGCTTGTCCGTCGGCTCTCTCAAGGATGTGACGGTAGTTACAGGCAGAGCTGAGCATACTACCAGCCGTGCCACTTGCAAATCCACTGGCGGGGGTGTTTCCCAATTTTTACTAAGCTCCGCAGCAAGGGGGTAGCGAGCCAGCATCTTCTTGTGAGGTGTGAATTTCTTTCCTGGATTTTCCCAGGACTCCTGACGTATGTCAACTAAATGTTCAGAGTGAGGTAAAACTTATTTAACCACTTTCTGACGTTTAAACCTGTCCGGTTTCTTAGGAGCAGTGTCAGGCTCCGGTTCATCATCAACCTGAAGAATGAGCCTGATAGCCCCTAACAAGTCAGGAACATCCACCTGCGAAACAGACTCCCCATCAGAATCAGAATCTGTGGGGGTCCGTATAAACGCCATCCTTATCAGACGAGGTGTCTGGGACGTTGGTGGATTGTGAGGAAGTAATTGCCCGCTTAGAGGACCCCTTGGTCTTAGGCGGGCGAGGGTTAGACTTCTGTGTAGTCAGTGATTGGTTCAATTGCTGTAACTGATTGGACAGTTGATCTGCCCATGGCTGATTAACCGCGGGGACCATAAGCGGTTGTACCGACACAGGAGGTCCCATAGGGGGCGTTAGTCTAGTTACCAGCATATTCAATAGCGTGGAGAAGGTAGCCCAAGGTGGGTCATTTTGCACCCCAGTTGCTACAGTCCCACTGGGGGGTAAGGAACCCCCAGAACCTGAACCCTCAGCTGCTATGTTATCCTCAAATGTGTCTGCAGCGTCAACACCACACAATGTGGGATCAGCCCCAGCTTCATTGCCCTTTGTAGCTGACATAATCAAAAGCTCAATGCAAGGCAACACAGTACAATATCATCAGCACAATACCTGACAAGAACCCCCTGTGCAGTGTATCAGCACAAACAGGGAATTCAAGAGGTATATCGTGACTAAAAATCATAGAGAAAAATACATACTGAGTATATCCTGTGAACTACCTATATTAAATGATAAACCTGACACACTTAGCCCCCTCAGGTTATAGAATATAGGGATAGCAATCTGAGTGAGATACACGAAATGGAGGTCACACAGCAGCTATATGCACACACACATAGTCACATTGTACAATGCAGAAATGATGACATGCAATAAAACTGCAATGGACTAGCAATACAGAGTAGTACTATGTATTGCTATACACTTAATAGATATAACAATGCACAGTAAAGACTGAATGTATATCACAGGGTACTTGTACTAAATACCTCTGACTAAATGCACTTTTTCTTAACTAACACTGTCAGCAGATATGTAGAATACTTAAGTGTCCTGTAAAATACACAGCGCTGACAGGCAGGCGGCTTTACAGAGGAGGATTTGCCCAAATAGTCCCAGGATCAGCTCTGCTTGCTATAATGGCGCCCAAACGCTGACAGGGAGTGAGGGGGAGAGAGAGATATGCAGCTCCAGGGCGGGAACATTTACTCTAAATGGCACCCTGGGGCTGGGGGAGGGGCTACAGGTCAAAGCCTTATCCCCCTGCTGGACTTCACCACCAGGTACTGGGGGCTTAATAAGACGGTTTTATGAGAGAAAACCGACCTGTGCCCATGCCCTGGTGGTCTAGTGGGGTCCCTGTACTACCACAGTGTCCACGTCAGTGCGCACGGCCCGCCTCCCACCGGCCGCGCGGGATCGCGATTTACACCGGGTCCCGTAGAGGGGACCCCTTACCTCCTCCCTGAGTGCGGCCACGCGATCCGGGAGAGCAGCGGTCGTGTCTGTGACTTACTTAGAAAAAAAACGGAGCCTCCGCTGTAGGTACCCGGCAACCAGGGCGCGGGAGTGTATAGCGCCGCTGGGGGAGGCGATGGAGCTGCAGCAGGAGATGTCTGACTGACATCTAACACATTCAGTGTCTCTGCTGCAGCCCTTGGAAGTCTTCAATATTCTTTAAAAGCTTCTCTCAGGGCTGCTGGAGCAGCCCCCCTGTTATGTGCCTGCTTACTGCATGGCACCAACTACAAAACTGAGCTCCTGTGCATGGAGGCGGGGTGATATAGGAGGCGACGCTGTCAGAACTCTGGTATTTTGTGAACCCAAGTTTGAATCTATGGGGTAAATTTACTAACATTAGTAATTTTCGGAAAAAGGTCAAAGTTCAATCACGAATGACATCGAAAGTGTAAAATTGCAACTTTTTGAATTTATTACGACTAATTTACTAAGCTGTCGTATTCTGCATTTTCATTTGTTCCGATGTCGATGTCATTCTTTTTTTTTTCCCGTTTCTTACGGCAGTGATTAGCAAAACACTGCCGACTTTATCACAATGAATCTCGGCCGGATCTGTGTGATCCGTGCTGGGGTTCATTTTTTTTTTTTTTAAATAAACACTGTAAAATCACAAAAAAAAATTGCATGGGGTCCCCCCTCCTAAGCATAACCAGCCTCGGGCTCTTTGAGCCGATCCTGGTTGCAGAAATATGGGGAAAAAAATTGACAGGGGTTCCCCCATATTTAAGCAACCAGCATCGGGCTCTGCGCCTGGTCCTGGTTCCAAAAATACGGGGGACAAAAAAAAAGAGTAGGGGTCCCCCGTATTTTTAAAACCAGCACCGGGCTCCACTAGCTGGACAGATAATGCCACAGCCGGGGGTCACTTTTATATAGTGCCCTGCGGCCGTGGCATCAAATATCCAACTAGTCACCCCTGGCCGGGGTACCCTGGGGGAGTGGGGACCCCTTCAATCAAGGGGTCCCCCCCCCCAGCCACCCAAGGGCCAGGGGTGAAGCCCGAGGCTGTCCCCCCCATCCAATGGGCTGCGGATGGGGGGCTGATAGCCTTTGTTGAAAATGTAAAGATATTGTTTTTAGTAGCAGTACTACAAGTCCCAGCAAGCCTCCCCCGCATGCTGGTACTTGGAGAACCACAAGTACCAGCATGCGGCAGAAAAACGGGCCCGCTGGTACCTGTAGTACTAATACTAAAAAAATACCTAAAAAAAGACAAGACACACACACCTTGAAAGTAAAGATTTATTACATACATCCACACAAACATACATACATACTTACCTTATGTTCACACGCAGGTCGGTCCTCTTCTCCAGTAGAATACATGGGGTACCTGTTGAATAAATTATACTCACCAGATCCAGGGTACCAGGCTCCTTGGCGAATCCATTTGTAATCCACGTACTTGATTAAAATAAAAAAACGGAGACCCGAGCCACGCACTGAAAGGGGACCCATGTTTTCACATGGGTCCCCTTTCCCCGAATGCCAGAAACCCACTCTGACTTCTGTCTAAGTGGGTTTCTTCAGCCAATCAGGGAGCGCCACGTTGTGGCACCCTCCTGATCGGCTGTGTGCTCCTGTACTGATTGACAGGCAGCACGCGGCAGTGTTACAATGTAGCGCCTATGCGCTCCATTGTAACCAATGGTGGGAACTTTCTGCTCAGCGGTTGTCCGAAAGTGACCTCACCGCTGAGCAGAAAGTTCCCACCATTGGTTACAATGGAGCGCATAGGCGCTACATTGTAACACTGCCGCGTGCTGCCTGTCAATCAGTACAGGAGCACACAGCCGATCAGGAGGGTGCCACAACGTGGCGCTCCCTGATTGGCTGAAGAAACCCACTTAGACAGAAGTCAGAGTGGGTTTCTGGCATTCGGGGAAAGGGGACCCATGTGAAAACATGGGTCCCCTTTCAGTGCGTGGCTCGGGTCTCCGTTTTTTTATTTTAATCAAGTACGTGGATTACAAATGGATTCGCCAAGGAGCCTGGTACCCTGGATCTGGTGAGTATAATTTATTCAACAGGTACCCCATGGATTCTACTGGAGAAGAGGACCGACCTGCGTGTGAACATAAGGTAAGTATGTATGTATGTTTGTGTGGATGTATGTTGTTAAAGTCAGAAAAATATCTCTATGCACACTACCATATTTGCACCTCACACAGGTCCGTGCTGCGCATGCGTACGCTCTCCCGTACGTGCGCATACTCACAGTCGCGGGCACCCGCAGGCGCACGGTATGCGTATTTACGGTAGAGTTTATGTGATCGTAGCGTGCGACTCAATCGTTACTTATTTTCACTATATAATGTATTTTGTAGATCATGGTCCCTTTGATAGATTCTGAAAGTTTGGTTAATATAGAATGTTCATGAACAGAGAAATCCCTCTTTGTTTGATACGAAGGGTCAGACAGGAGTAATACAGTGGTGTTTAGTATCCATCGGAAGAATATTTAATTAGAAATATTCCGGTGTTGGTTTGTAGCAGATCAATCGCTCGTGCGAATAGTTATGGACATAAGAAGTTTATGAACATTTACTTTATTTGCACTTTATTACCCATGCGGCGGGAAACCCAGTTTCCCTCCCACCTGAGCTGTTGGAAATAGTCACAGCCCACCTGTATGAATCAACCTATGACCTTTTGTTATAATGCGAGGAGGAATTCCTGTGTCCAATGAACAATGAGATTGTAGGGACCATTGAATTGCATTGTGTGTGGGGCATAAATAGAAAGGCCGATCACATCCAGCTCTCACTCTTCAACGGTTATCATTGCTGAAAATCGGGAGCTGGATGTCCAGAGGCGCATGCGATCGTTTCCTTTGTGCGTAAGTTTTTCTCCGTAATCATACTGTTTCTCTCTTGTTATTATGGGCCATATCTTTCTCTCTCTTCTCTTTCTCTCATTTTTCTCTTAAACTTAATTGTATTGTATTTACTGTGTAGTTACCTGGTTAGTTAGTCTATGTTATATTGTAGTGTATGATTTGTATTTGTATTAATTCTTTTGCAAGTATATCATTCAAAATATATATATATTAGGCGTTGGACCCTAAGCCCAGGTATCTGTGTATTTCTTATAGAGTTAAGTATTCTCAGAGCGTCGGTGACTCTCAAACTGCTTTTAAGCTAGTAAGGTTATACTGTGTTGCATTTACACCATATCACTACACAAAGGGTTTACTGCATAATACACTGTTTATGGTTTAGAGATAAAGGTTTTACATTGTGAGCGTATGCGCCGCTGGTGATCTCCTCGTGGTCTCGAGCGGTCGCATCGCTATAGCGAATCATTACGGTAGTCGGCAGCCAATAGCGTGCCTGCCAGTGACCTCTTGGCCGTGAGCGAACGTAACGCTTGAGCGTCTCGACCACGGCTAAGCGATTGTTACGCAACGTGCGTACCCTTACGGTACTTCATACGTAGTTAGCGTACAGTGTTCTTAGACCTCATAAAGGGTATTATATAAGATAAAATATCTGCTTTAACAATTGCGGGCTCGTCCTGTCCTTCACATATCTGCACTAGGTAATTACAGCAGACATTATCCAGCAGCAAAGGGCGGGAGATCATATTCCTCGTAGTGCTGTTTGGATAAGCGTCTGCTTCTCTTAGTAAAGGGTGCTGAAGGAATCCGGGAACCGGAGGTAAGAACAACACGCTAGTCTCTTTTAAAACTGTTTATTTTTCTGTCTTGCGTACACACGCACGCATATCTGCATTTCTTTTCATTCGTGTATTTTCGTATATCACTCTCCTGTTTGCTATTATATAGTTGATAAACGTGCTAAGAGAGATTTGCCGCTATTTCATAGTTTAAGAGTAAAGGTAATATAGTTAAAGTATAGACAAACACACAGCTGTGCCTGAGAGACAAGGCGAAGTCAGTGTGGTGCGCGGTAGATGATAAAGGATCATCTACATTGATAAACGTATAAATTGTGTTACGGTGGATCTTTGCTTTGCGTACACGTGTCTCTAACAAAAGACTGAGACTTGCGTACGCAAACCAAAGGCCGACGCACGCAGCGTATATTACGCAACGGAGCGTACGGGTACGCCCGCGTAACTCAAATCACAAGTTTTTTTTCTCTCCTCTCAACGCGATAAGTAGCGCCACGCGGTAAATAACGCCAGGCGATAAATCGCACAAATTTATTTTAAATTCGAAATTTAAATTAATAGATCCTTCTCCTAATTTGTAACACATCTGGTCTAAAGAGAAATTTCTGCGCAGAAATAGAAATAGAAACAAAAGTGTACATGTGGTGAGTGAGTGTGTTGTATACAATTTTAAAGGTTGAACCATAAGAAAAGTCGAGTTCTCGTGAGGTACATGCGTGTAAGTGACGTACATGGTGGCTAGGGAGGCATCCCTGGTTAAAACATACAATTTGAGCATTAGAGTGTAGCAGACCAGGAGGTCATACTGTAACAGACCAGGAGGTCATAGCAGACCAGCAGGTTCAGGTACAGCAGACAAGGAAGTCCGCTATACAGTCCACAGGCACAACACCAAGAAAGGGTTGGTGCAACACCCATATAGGCCATACAAGCTCTTGCTGAAGGAATTCGCAGCCGCAATTTTCGATTCCACTGGTCGCTCCGTACATAAGATTAGTTGCTTATGTGCTGAACGATTGTACCGCACGTAATTGTGTACATTAGTAAACCTGACCGGTACTATTTGTGTACGAAGGTCATAAACGCTATTTGTACATTCTAACGTGATTTGTGTAATTTTTTTTATTTTAAGGGAAGTTCGCTGCTCACTCAGGAACTATCCAACAACCAATAGTTACTGGAAAGAGTAAGTGTTCTTCGGATCACCCTCACAGGTTCCAGTAAATAGAGGTTCAGGTCGCAGGGGCCCTAGGTCGAGTACGCCAGCACCATATCGGTGTGATCAGGTCGTATTGGTCGGCGTGGGCGAGTGAGTGGGGTACTCGGTAAACCGCCACCGTCAGCCTATTTTGAACATTTTGGTTTGCGTAAGGGTTGGCTGAATAAAGCAACACCTTCGAACTATGGGGGCCACTTGTTCAGGTAGGGGGCGATCAACCTCGGTTCGGGTTGATTCAGTGAACCGACCAGTTGGGTCGGCAAGGTACGTGATGTGTGAAAAATATGGTTCACACACAGAGGTTTTATGTGATGAATGGGAGAGAATAACGGTACATGACGGGGAGAAATTCCCAAGAGTAGGTAGCTTCAGCACAGAAGTGTTAACGAATTTAAGGAGAAGGATATGTCTCATTAAATCAGCAAAGAGACAAATCAAGCATTATGATTATTTGCAGTTGTGGCAACAGGAGGGTGACATACAGAGAGGATTGGCTCAGGCGGCGGGATCTGGCTCAATCAGAAAACTGATAGCCACGGCCCCACCGCCACCATACATATCAGGAGAGAAATTGGTTGCGGAGAATGACGCACTAAGGTGTAACACACAAACACTTAGCAACTGTGTAAATGTTAAAGATAATGTTAACCAATTAACCAATGCAAGTATTAACCCGTGCAAGTTGTACCCTGTTTTGAACTTTCCTCAGGAGTGTGATCAAGAAGACGAATCGGCAACAATTTCAGCGCTCTCTCTAGCAGCCACCATAGCAGAGACCACAGTAGGCACAGCTCCACCCACGAGATTAGTAACAAGGGCCCCTAGCGGAGGGATAGGTGAGGTCGTATCTACAGGTAAGTACGGCACCATACACTATGCTGAAGCCATTTCACCACAGGCTGTAGAACCCACACAGAGTGATGTTGTTAGAGTTAATCCTGTTAGGGTAATAGCTGTTCCAAATGGGAAAACGGACACATCAGGAGTCACCCCTGTGAGGAACATTGCCATGTATAGCCCATTTTCCAGAATGGAATTAAGGACCATAGTGTCTGAATTCCCTGACCCTAGAAAAGACTTAGTTGCCAGCCAAAAATACATCAGAGACCTAGGTAACACTGTAGAGCCCAACAACAAAGACTGGCAGATATTGCTGAGAGCATGTTTACCCTCCAATGTCGACGCAGCTCAATTTTTAGCTGACTGTGGATTAGATCAGGATGTACCTCTTACAGATGTGTACAACAAAGACAATGTAAAAAGAATAAGCTTACAGTTAAAGGAGCATCTCCCAGCCGTAGTTAAATGGAACAAAATATTCTCCATTAAACAGAAGGAGTCAGAAACAGCTGCAGAGTATTTTCACAGAACATTATCAGAAATGGCAAAATACACAGGCATAGAGGACATTAAAACAAACATAAACCATCGAGAAGTAGCAGTATCGGTACTGATGGATGGTTTAAAAGAATCATTAAAGACTAGGGTACAGACCACACAACCATGTTGGCGAGGTCTGTCTGTGGCTACTTTGAGAGAGGCTGCTATTGATCACGATAGGAACATCACCAGATACAGGGAACAACAAAGTGATAAGTTAATGGCAGTAAGTATACAGGCCCTGACCACAAAACAGCCTGTGTTAACATCACCAAACCCTGTGGGTAAGTCAAATGTGGTAACATGTTATTTTTGTCACAAACAGGGACACTTTGCACGAGACTGTAGATCGAGAAATGTACAAAAATCTTATCAACCCCCTAGACAACGACACGACACACGACATTGGGAGCAGGGTCCGCAGAAACGGAGTTATGAGCCACATGCAGGGGAAACAAAAAGATACCCCCCAAACAGAGATTGGCAAACCTCTGGTAGTTCCCAGCTAACTCCCTCACAAGTAGTTGCTGCCAGCGGGATTCAGGGAGGTCACCATACCCAATAGGGGTGTGGCCATACCTGTAATCTGCAGCCAGTAAAATTGATTGCAAGCCTTGGAAGTGAACCAGAAATTGCAATCAATGTAGCTGGTAAATCATTAAACTTTCTTGTAGACACAGGGGCGGCCAAATCAGTGATAAATTCGACAGTGGGCATGAGAACCACTGGTAAGACAATTCCAGCTATAGGGGTAACGGGAGTAGTCCAGCACTACCCTGTTAGCAAACCAGCCGAGATTACAGTAGGGCCGTTACATACCAAGCATTCCTTTTTGCTGGCTGCATCGGCACCGACCAATCTCCTGGGTAGAGACTTATTGTGTAAAATGGGGTGCGTCATTTATTGTACTCCTGAAGGTGTATTCTTGGACATACCTGAGAATCACGCTCAGGAAGTACGAGACATGTTAGACTCCCCGTCAAAATTAATGTCACATACCATTATGACAAATAGGACTCCCTCCCAAGTAGAAGAAATGACATCTCAGATACCAGAGTCACTTTGGACAAAAGATGGACAGGACACTGGATTAATGGCAAACGTAGCTCCGGTAGTTGTACAAGTAAAAGATGGTAGGATAGCTCCAAAAATCCCACAGTACCCTCTGAAGCCAGAGGTGGAGTTAGGAGTTTATCCCGTAATAGAGCGCTTGCTACAACAGGGCATTCTGGTAAGAACGTCCAGCACTGCCAATAGTCCCATCTTCCCTGTTAAAAAGAGTGGGGGGAGGGGTTACCGGCTAGTGCAGGATCTAAGGGGGATTAACAAAATAGTTGAGAGCCAGTTCCCCGTAGTGCCAAATCCAGCTGTCATCCTAATGCAAATCCCTCCCACTGCGAAATTTTTCACTGTTATTGACCTCTGCTCCGCTTTCTTTTCGGTACCTCTGCACCCTGACAGTTAATATTTGTTTGCATTCACATACAGAGGAGTCCAATACACATGGACTCGATTACCACAAGGATTCATAGATAGTCCAAGTATATTTTCTCAGGCTTTGCATGATTGTTTACAGTCTTTCCAACCAGTGAGTGGATCAGTATTAATACAGTACGTGGATGATCTACTACTGTGTTCTGATTCATTGGAAGCATCCCTGAAGGATACGAAACAGCTCCTGTTTCATCTTTCAGACACAGGACACAAGGTTTCCAAAGACAAGTTGCAATTATGCCAAACTAAGGTAAAATATTTGGGACACTGTCTAACACAAGGACTGAGACACCTGACCGCTGATAGAATTCAAGCAATTAGAGACATGACTCTGCCACAAACCCAGCAGCAGATCAGAACATTTTTAGGAATGTGTGGGTATTGCCGTAATTGGATCCCAGGGTTTTCCATTTTAGCGTTACCTTTGCAGGAGATGGTCTCCTCAAACAAACCTGATCGGATTTCGCATACAGACGAGTCTGAGGCAGCATTTGAGAGACTTAAACAGTGCCTAACGCAGGCACCAGCATTAGGTATGCCGGACTATGGGAAACCCTTTGAACTATACGGAACAGAAAGTGCTGGTTGCGCGGCAGGCGTACTAACCCAAAAGCACGGTGATGCCAGCAGGCCGGTAGCATATTACAGCGCTCAGCTAGATACGGTAGCGCGATCCCTCC
The DNA here is from genome assembly GCF_028390025.1 of Pseudophryne corroboree. NCBI lineage: Eukaryota > Metazoa > Chordata > Amphibia > Anura > Myobatrachidae > Pseudophryne > Pseudophryne corroboree. The sequence goes on along the minus strand of NC_086445.1, from coordinate 36,611,571 downwards.
CCACATGCTTGCGAAGCGTTGCTGCGATAGCATTGCTAGTAACGAAAAGCGAAGACGTCGTGCTAGGTCACAACCTCACAATTCATACACCACATGCAGTGTCAGCCTTGTTAAATTCTGCCCAAACCAGACACGTCTCATCAGCGCGGTTTACAAGATGGGAATTGGCACTAATGGCCCCCGTAAACATCACCATAAGGAGATGCAGTGCATTAAACCCTGCAACATATCTCCCAGGTGTGCCTGTTCCACAAAGGGTGGAAGATGAGAGTGGTGGGGAAGGAGGATTTAATACAAAGGAAGACACTCATGATTGTATGGAATATTTGACCCAAAATTTTACCGCAAGGCCTGACATCAGTGACAACCCACTGGAAGATGCAGAACTTACGTTCTACACGGACGGTAGTTGTCATAGACAGTCAGACTCGGGAGACTTGTGTACTGGATACGCAGTCGTAGATGACCAAGGCACCATAGAAGCGGAACCGCTAGGCCCACCTCACTCAGCCCAGGTTGCTGAACTGGTCGCCCTAACCAGAGCATGTGAATTGGCTAAGGGCAAATCAGCCAATATCTACACCGACTCTAGATACGCATTCGGGGTAGTCCATGATTTCGGAGCCCTATGGCGTCTCAGAAACTTCATGACGGCAGCTGGTACACCGGTAGCGCATGCAGCTCACATAAAAAGGCTTCTAACAGCGATACAGGAACCCGACAGAGTGGCTGTTATCAAATGTAAAGCACACACATATAGCCAAGACCCAATATCACTTGGTAACAGCCGAGCAGACGAAGCGGCTAAATTAGCAGCTGGTACCCCCAGACAGACAGACACCACACAACTGATGGTATTTAATACCATCAACACACAGAAGTTGTGTGAGATGCAAAATTTGTGTTCCACACAGGAAAAGGCAGTCTGGAAGGCAAAGGGATATGGCCAGGAGTCCTCAGGACTCTGGACGGATGGACAAGGTAAACCAGTGGCCCCCAGAGCATATCTTCCATGTTTAGCTGAGGCAGCTCACGGGCTGACTCATCTGGGCAAGGAAGGGATGTGCAAGTTGGTAAGAGCATATTGGTGTGCCCCAGGATTTTCATCTCATGCGAGTAAAAGGGCAATGTCATGCCTTACCTGTTTGAGAAAGAACATCGGAAAAACAATACCAACAGAACCATCTCATATCCCACCTGCCGGCGGCCCTTTCCAGGTAATACAGATTGACTTTATTCAATTACCCCCTTGTCGAAATTTGAAATATGTACTTGTTTGTATAGACGTTTTCTCAAATTGGGTCGAAGCATTTCCAGCGGCCACAAATACCGCTATGTTTACTGCTAAGAAAATTGTGCAGGAATTTGTATGTAGATATGGTATCCCTAGAATTATCGAAAGTGATAGGGGTACCCATTTTACAGGTGATGTCTTTCAAGGAATGTGTAAATTGATGGGAATTGATAGCAAGCTGCACACTCCATACCGTCCACAGGCGAGTGCGAAAGTGGAAAGAGTGAACAGCACTATTAAAAATAAACTGAGTAAAGTGATGGCAGAGACAGGATTGACATGGCCAGAAGCTTTACCCATTGTACTGTACAGCATCAGAACCACTCCCAGGTCCCCTCTTAATCTGTCTCCCTTTGAAATCTTGTTTGGTCGACAACCGCATGTTATGATTAACCCTCAGGATGATTTGAAGTGTAACAATGAAGTGACTGTAAAATACTTGATTAACATGAGTAAACAGTTAAGGAATCAAAATGATAATCTGAAGTTAGTGATTCCTGATTTACCAGATAGTAATTGTCATGACATTGAACCTGGGGATTATGTAATGATACGGAATTTTCTACGCTCAGGTTGCCTTATTAACAGATGGGAAGGACCATACCAGGTCTTATTGACTAGCACTACAGCATTGAAGGTTGCTGAGAGAGAGACTTGGGTTCATTCGTCCCACTGTAAGAAGGTCGTTGATCCAGAGAAGTTCTGTGATAAGGAACAGACGGTAGAGGTTGTATCACTAGAGTGTCTGTTCCAGGAGGACTAAGGCGGCACCTGAGCATCGAGAACCACAAGATCAAAAGCAGTTGTCGATCCCCTGTTCCCTGTTATTGTTTTTCTCCAACCTCCCATCCCCTCTCCCTCAAATTATTTTTTTCCCCCTTCTCATTCTTCTCCGTTTCCTCCTACAAGATGGACTTGCCCCAAGAGACTGTGATCCGGATTTTCCTGTTGACCAGAGCAGTCTGTTCCGGCGAGAGTACCATGGAGTTCGAGAGAGGTTCTGGAATGGGTTCTGATGACAGAAATGGAGGCGTAGTTTTCCAAGAACAACTTAACCAACAAGTAAAGGCGAGTATCAGAAAACGATCCGATAGCATTGACCATAGAAGGAATTGTGAAGGATTGTTAGCTGAAGAAAACTGTATCTGTCGGCTTTGTAACAATGTCATTGAGGATGGGTGCATAAAGAAATGCCAATCCAGTTTTAATATCCATATGGACCGGCATCCCTTGAGTGACTATCACTCTTTAGTGGGTAGTGTGTTAAATAAAACAGATTGTTGGGTATGCTCTCAAGTACCTCAAGGTCATAGCAAATCAGGGCTAGTACCATTTCCTTTAACGTTAGGGGAGGTACTTGAGTTAAGTGGTGGGAGACCGGTGGACAGGAGGTTTAATATCTCCAGCCCTCCTAGTTTGAAGCTCCACCAATACCATGTGGATAGGTCCCTATTATGTTTTAACATCTCCAATCCCCGAAAGCCGGGAAATTGGGAAGTGTCATGGAGTAATCAAACCATGACCTTTTCACACAGAGCAGATAGAATGCCTACAGATACAGAGCTTATACGCCACATAGCCAGTAGAGGAAAATCTTTCCGGTATAGGTATACCTTAGGAAATAGGATTACGAGAGTTGGAGAGGTATCACCAGGATACTGTGCACATATCGTACAACCTGATACGTGTACTAAGCAGATGGAAGAATTAGGGTTAGGAGATTTCACATGGAAGGTGTGTAATATGGTTATGTCCTACTCCGTCCCATATGTTCTCCCCGATGATGCATATTTCATATGCGGGAGAAAGGCGTATAAGTGGCTTGCCCCAAACTCTGAAGGATTGTGTTATATTGGAAAAGTACTGCCTGAAGTAATGACTGTATCACATGACAAAATGAAAGACATACACCGTGTTGCCCAAACTCCTTACACTCATACTCATTACGAGCACATCGTTAAACGGCACCTGATAGAAAGAACAGAGCACCCGGCCTCTGACATGATCAGTGAATCCACCGGGATTCAATTCTTAATCGCGTTAGATATCACTCACACCGCTAGAGGAGTGTTGAATTATAAATACATTTCTGCGCTCGCCAATTTGTTAGATAATATCACTGAAATGTATGATGACACGTTTAGGTATACTGGAAGGGAACTTCAGGCTTACAAAACAGAACTAGTCCAGCATAGAATGGTTCTTAATTACCTCACAGCAGTAACAGGCGGATATTGTGTCACACTGGCAACACAATACGGCGTGAAATGTTGCACATATATTACGAATAGCACCGAGGACCCGGTCGAGGTCATAGACCAAAAGATGGACGATATTCTTCAACTAAAGTGGGAATTTCGCAGAAGACACAATCTCACCCTTGCTGCTGTGAGTAATGAGCTGACTGGTTGGGTGTCATGGTTGAACCCGCGAAATTGGTTCTCTGGTTTAGGAGACTGGGCCCAAGGAGTTATAATGGATGTTGGGAAGTTTCTCCTATGTATCTTAGGTGTTATCATAACGATTGGTTTGATATTTAGATGCGGTCAGGCTTTAATGAGGTGCAATCGTCGTACTAGGGTAATGAGTTTAAGGAGTGAGGAAACTGTAATTCCAATGGACTTGATTTATGACCCAAATGTAGAAACAATGATGTGATGAAAATGCGATTTCTACGGTCCGTTTCTTTCACCTGTTTTTCCGTTTCCTCCAAGGTAAAAAGACCCACTTGGACGAGGAATTTGATGAGCCGATATACAGACAACAGATGGATTAAAGAAGAAGTTTTGACAACCTGATACACAGATTTTGATGAACTATGCCATGGATCCCCAGTTTCCCTAGAAATTTTAAAATTACGCTAGCCCAACACTTTTGTAAATCTATGGACATTGACAGCTTTGCTCGCACCTTATGAGCAAAAGCACAAAGAAGACTGCATTCAACAGACACCAAACAAGACCTCAATCGACGAATGTACATTTACCTGACATAGAATACCACCGCATTTACCGTAATTATGTCTTTTCTTCATTTCTACAACCCTCAGGTAATGACACACATAGTCGATAGGGAATACAGGCACAGATATCAGCAATCACATATCTTCCCCATTCATGTATCATCAACTACAATATGCTCCCCCATTTTGTTACAACTAAAGCCGAAAAGAGCTCGGTAAAGTTTGACAGCCCATCCACAGACCCGTACCACGGGATAAGAAGGAATTCAAATGTATACTTCGCAATACCTCGAAGCTTGATTTAAAACACGTACGGCACGATGATACATGACCCCCAAGCACGGATTCATACACACATGCTTCTGCTATCTCACTAGGTCATACCCTTTTCCTACCATCTCCTCTCCTCCCTTACCCAACCATGTAAATGTATTAACCCCTAACATATATTTTTCTCTTTTTTGAAATGTTTTCAGGAAGTGGCAGTTATTGTTGACTGCCAAAGGGTGGACTGTCAAAGTCAGAAAAATATCTCTATGCACACTACCATATTTGCACCTCACACAGGTCCGTGCTGCGCATGCGTACGCTCTCCCGTACGTGCGCATACTCACAGTCGCGGGCACCCGCAGGCGCACAGTATGCGTATTTACGGTAGAGTTTATGTGATCGTAGCGTGCGACTCAATCGTTACTTATTTTCACTATATAATGTATTTTGTAGATCATGGTCCCTTTGATAGATTCTGAAAGTTTGGTTAATATAGAATGTTCATGAACAGAGAAATCCCTCTTTGTTTGATACGAAGGGTCAGACAGGAGTAATACAGTGGTGTTTAGTATCCATCGGAAGAATATTTAATTAGAAATATTCCGGTGTTGGTTTGAAGCAGATCAATCGCTCGTGCGAATAGTTATGGACATAAGAAGTTTATGAACATTTACTTTATTTGCACTTTATTACCCATGCGGCGGGAAACCCAGTTTCCCTCCCACCTGAGCTGTTGGAAATAGTCACAGCCCACCTGTATGAATCAACCTATGACCTTTTGTTATAATGCGAGGAGGAATTCCTGTGTCCAATGAACAATGAGATTGTAGGGACCATTGAATTGCATTGTGTGTGGGGCATAAATAGAAAGGCCGATCACATCCAGCTCTCACTCTTCAACGGTTATCATTGCTGAAAATCGGGAGCTGGATGTCCAGAGGCGCATGCGATCGTTTCCTTTGTGCGTAAGTTTTTCTCCGTAATCATACTGTTTCTCTCTTGTTATTATGGGCCATATCTTTCTCTCTCTTCTCTTTCTCTCATTTTTCTCTTAAACTTAATTGTATTGTATTTACTGTGTAGTTACCTGGTTAGTTAGTCTATGTTATATTGTAGTGTATGATTTGTATTTGTATTAATTCTTTTGCAAGTATATCATTCAAAATATATATATATATATTAGGCGTTGGACCCTAAGCCCAGGTATCTGTGTATTTCTTATAGAGTTAAGTATTCTCAGAGCGTCGGTGACTCTCAAACTGCTTTTAAGCTAGTAAGGTTATACTGTGTTGCATTTACACCATATCACTACACAAAGGGTTTACTGCATAATACACTGTTTATGGTTTAGAGATAAAGGTTTTACATTGTGAGCGTATGCGCCGCTGGTGATCTCCTCGTGGTCTCGAGCGGTCGCATCGCTATAGCGAATCATTACGGTAGTCGGCAGCCAATAGCGTGCCTGCCAGTGATCTCTTGGCCGTGAGCGAACGTAACGCTTGAGCGTCTCGACCACGGCTAAGCGATTGTTACGCAACGTGCGTACCCTTACGGTACTTCATACGTAGTTAGCGTACAGTGTTCTTAGACCTCATAAAGGGTATTATATAAGATAAAATATCTGCTTTAACAATGTAATAAATCTTTACTTTCAAGGTGTGTGTGTCTTGTCTTTTTTTAGGTATTTTTTTAGTATTAGTACTACAGGTACCAGCGGGCCAGTTTTTCCGCCGCATGCTGGTACTTGTGGTTCTCCAAGTACCAGCATGCGGGGGAGGCTTGCTGGGACTTGTAGTACTGCTACTAAAAACAATATCTTTACATTTTCAACAAAGGCTATCAGCCCCCCCATCCGCAGCCCATTGGATGGGGGGGGGGACAGCCTCGGGCTTCACCCCTGGCCCTTGGGTGGCTGGGGGGGGGGGACCCCTTGATTGAAGGGGTCCCCACTCCCCCAGGGTACCCCGGCCAGGGGTGACTAGTTGGATATTTGATGCCACGGCCGCAGGGCACTATATAAAAGTGACCCCCGGCTTTGGCATTATCTGTCCAGCTAGTGGAGCCCGGTGCTGGTTTTAAAAATACGGGGGACCCTTACTCTTTTTGTCCCCCGTATTTTTGGAACCAGGACCAGGCGCAGAGCCCGATGCTGGTTGCTTAAATATGGGGGAACCCCTGTCAATTTTTTCCCCATATTTCTGCAACCAGGATCGGCTCAAAGAGCCCGAGGCTGGTTGCTTAAATATGGGGGAACCCCTGTCAATTTTTCCCCCATATTTCTGCAACCAGGATCGGCTCAAAGAGCCCGAGGCTGGTTATGCTTAGGAGGGGGGACCCCATGCAATTTTTTTTTTTTGAAAATAACCACTTTCCCACCCCTTCCCACTGATATACATGCACGGATCTCATGGATCCGTGCATGCCTATCCAATCACGGATCAAAAAAGCAGGTCTGTTTTTTTTTAGCACTTTTTTACGAGTTGTAATTTTTCACGGCAGTGTTTTATTTTTTTTTGCTTTGCACTTCTTAGTAAATGACCGAGATTCATACTTAAACAGCCGCGTTTTGACCGATGGTGTATTCATTCGTAATTTTTTTCTTGGACTTCCCAAAAAATACGAATGCCCTCATCACTGCCGTGATTTGAGTTTAGTAAATTACCGAGATGACACTTTGAAGAAAAAACGGCATCTCGGTCAAAATCGGGACCTTAGTAAATATACCCCTATGTGTGGTTACGTGGTAGGCACACGGTGCAGGAAACTCGGTGGACGTAGGTATGTCTTGCGCATGAGGTACACAGGGAGATGATAATATCTTTAGAGATATTTAATGAAGAATGGCATAGAAAATATACTGCAATTAGTTAAACTTGAACAGACGACAAATGCAGGAAAGGATTAACATGAACCGGTATAGCAGTACAGACAAGTAAACACTGGATGGATTGTTCTGGGACTGGAATTGCAACACACTCTAGCACACACTGGAGAGATAGCGTAGCTCCTGAAATCACAGTACAGGTGCAAGTACTTAGTGCTGGAAACAGTGCTGGCAATGCTGCTGGAGTCTTTGTATGGGTGATATACCTGGAGCTGAATCACAGTGATGGTAATGCTGCTGAAGTCTAAAGGTGGGTACACACTAACAGATATATCTGCAGATCAATTGATCTACAGATATATCTATGGACGGATCGAGCAGTGTGTTCAGCATACACACTGCCCGATCCGTCGGGGCCTGACGTCATGAACTGGGCGGGCGTGTACACACGCCCGCCCAGTTCACCGGTCAATCACCGCCGGCCGCTGCAGCATGTGTACGGGCGGTCGGCCGACCGCCCCGTACACACACAGCGACGCACCAATATATCGGTAGATATATTGGCTGTCGGCTGTGCTGCGCGGCCGACGCGATACGTCTGTGAACGACGGAGTTCACAGACGTATCGGCCGTACACACTGGCCGACGGTCTCGCGATATATCGGCCGTTCAAGAGAACGGCCGATATATCGACCAGTGTGTACGGGCCTTTAGTGCAGATGAAGTACTCTGAGCTGGATCACAGGACTGGCAGTACTGCTAGAACTAGAGATCGCTGGTATTGAACAAGGCAAGAGGAACATGAAATGATCACTGGAGTCTGAGCCTGAACGTAGCTGAGACAGCGACGTTGATCTGGGCGATTTGCTAGAGCTCTGACTAGCCCTTTTATTCCCCTTGCTGGTTAACCATTGGACAGTGGAATCATGTGACTAACTGATGCTTGTGGTTGGAGGACTTGTGCTCAGCTGATCCACAGCAACATGGCGGCGCCCGTGACAACGGGGAACCAAGTCAGTGCAGCAGAAGACAGAATGAGGAGCGGCATGGACCCCAGAGGACCTCCTTAGTCGGACCAGAGTGCGCACTGGCAAGGTATGAGATGCTAAGTCCCGATTCCTGACAGGTGCTATGCATCTTGGGAAGAAGGTCAAAGCTTTGAGCCTGTTGGTGCCTTGGATCAAGATCCTACTCCACACCCTGATGTGAATCCTTGTGGAGCCCAGTGTACCCCGCAGCAGAAAGTTAGATTTTAATTGTAATATTTATGCAATTAGCTATTTATATAGTAAAACAATAAGACGCAACGTATCCGTTATATACCCCAATCCTGCTGCTGTCTCACCTGAGCTGGTGGGATCAGGGACGGGCTTCTCTTCCTTACACTGCGGGTGATATACCCCGTGTCCCGGCTCAGCCTGTCATACAAGGACAGAAATATTATTACACCGAGCGTCTATACCAGGAGGATACACAGGATAAGGATATGAGAGTAACATGGGGGGTCATTCCGAGTCGTTCGCTCTGTAATTTTCTTCGCATCGCAGTGTTTTTCTGCTTAGTACGCATGCGCAATATCCGCACTGCGACTGCGCCAAGTATTTTTGCTATGAAGATAGTTTTTTTACTCACGGCTTTTTCTTCGCTCCGGCGATCGTAATGTGATTGACAGGAAATGGGTGTTACTGGGCGGAAACACGGCGTTTTATGGGCGTGTGGATAAAAACGCTACCGTTTCCGGAAAAAACGCGGGAGTGGCTGGAGAAACGGGGGAGTGTCTGGGCGAACGCTGGGTGTGTTTGTGACGTCAAACCAGGAACGACAAGCACTGAACTGATCGCAGATGCCGAGTAAGTCTGAAGCTACTCTGAAACTGCTAAGTAGTTTGTAATCGCAATATTGCGAATACATCGTTCGCAATTTTAAGAAGCTAAGATTCACTCCCAGTAGGCGGAGGCTTAGCCTCTGCTAAAATCGCCTTGCGAGCGAACAACTCGGAATGACCCCCATAATGCAGAAGAGATAATGCAGCCAGTCCCGCTACCTGATAATCCTCTATGACAATCCGGTTCTCTTCCTTTATATAATCCCCAGAGTACAGAGGGGTCTCCCATCGTCCTGGGGGGCTTCTAGAGCTACACTCACCTGCGGGGAGAACAGACAATGACAGCCATATAGCAATGTAATAACAGCAGAACATATCACTGCACAGGGTCACCTGTCACTAGGGCTCGGGTGTAAATCACAGCCCTGCACCGTTACGTGTATCTGGGTGGGATGTCACCCCCCGTGGGTCACCATGACCAGAGACACTGGGGGAAAAATTTATCATCCAACCTTCCACCAGCCCCCAACATCCGATAGATCGTGATCAGGTGTCAGCTGGAACTGGCAGTCGCTTTGGACCCACATGCAGAGGGAATGGAGGACAATTAGGTGCCAACTGCAGTGATCAGTAACAGCCAAACAGCCGGGAGAGGGGCGGAGAGAAGTGACAGGATAGAATCACACCCCCTGAGAGACGTCCTCTTACCCACTGAGTCACGCAGCTGCGGAGGGTCCATTACAACGTCATTGTGTCCGCCTGAACAGTCCCACTCTGTCACAGAGAACGAGACCTCCACATCCTTACACTTCCCAGGCACCTGCAGCATAGGAGAGCTGGTCACATGACTTACCCCCACACCTAGGAGTACTGTGTAATACATTCCACTGCAGGGCACAATGGCAGACGATGGGTCAGGGATCAATTACCGAGTGCGTCCTGACCAATCACCAGTGCTCCAGTGATGTATCAGTATTGTTACTTTAGCACAACAATCAGTCACCAATCAAACGCTGATATAGCAATTATTTAAACAAAACACACAGCGTTCTCCCTGGGAATATACAGCTATATGTACAATGAGAGCGCTCACCTTTCCTGTCTCTCTGTGATATACCTCAGTAGGTGCCTCGATATTCCTGTCACGGCTCCTCTCCCCTGTTGGCGCATGAGGCGGAGCCTCTGTGTTTGGACTCTGGGTGCCGCTGCTTCTGTCTGACACAGGGGGGCCGCTGCTGTCTGTCACCTGGTCACCCGACTTTCTCACAACAATGAAATCCTATGAGAGAACCAATATGTAAGATGCCGCCCTATGTATATAATACAGTAACACCCTCATATACAGCAAGCTAATCCCAGCTGTATATAGGCGGATAGCAGCCCTGCACCATCTCTGTGTAACACAGGCTGTGTGTATATATGGCTGTAACCATAAGAGGCAGAAGACACACACAGAGGGATCTGCCTGCTCCTACCCACAATTCCTGGGTGCCACTGCTGTATCTCTGTGGGAAAATGTAACTTTATAGCATAAACCCCTGAAGACTTGTCGTGTATAACAGACGTGTGACAGGAAAGTGACGCCTCTTATAGCCAGACACAGGAGAGAGTGGAAGACGGACAGGGAAATGGCGGCGACCTGTACTGTGTGTTGTACAATTAGCATGGCGGGAGGAAGAAAATAAGATTTTACTTACCGGTAAATCTATTTCTCGTAGTCCGTAGTGGATGCTGGGGACTCCGTAAGGACCATGGGGAATAGACGGGCTCCGCAGGAGACATGGGCAATTTAAGAAAGAATTTAGATTCTGGTGTGCTCTGGCTCCTCCCTCTATGCCCCTCCTCCAGACCTCAGTTAGAGAAACTGTGCCCGGAAGAGCTGACAGTACAAGGAAAGGATTTTGGTAATCCAGGGTAAGACTCATACCAGTCACACCAATCACACCGTATAACTTGTGATAACTTTACCCAGTTAACAGTATGAACAATCACAGAGCATCAGATAAACTCTGATGCAACTATAACATAACCCTTATTTAAGCAATACCTATATACAAGCATTGCAGAAGAAGTCCGCACTTGGGACGGGCGCCCAGCATCCACTACGGACTATGAGAAATAGATTTACCGGTAAGTAAAATCTTATTTTCTCTAACGTCCTAGTGGATGCTGGGGACTCCGTAAGGACCATGGGGATTATACCAAAGCTCCCAAACGGGCGGGAGAGTGCGGATGACTCTGCAGCACCGAATGAGCAAACACAAGGTCCTCCTCAGCCAGGGTATCAAACTTGTAGAACTTTGCAAAGGTGTTTGAACCTGACCAAGTAGCCGCTCGGCAAAGCTGTAAATGCCGAGACCACTCGGGCAGCCGCCCAAGAAGAGCCCATCTTCCTTGTGGAATGGGCCCTAACTGATTTAGGCAGCGGCAACCCAGCCGCAGAATGAGCCTGCTGAATAGTGTTACAGATCCAGCGAGCAATAGTTTGCTTTGAAGCAGGCGCCCCAAGCTTGTTGGAAGCATACAGGATAAACAAAGATTCTGTTTTCCTGACCTTAGCCGTTCTGGCTACATAAACCTTCAAAGCCCCGATCCAGTGACTCGGAATCTTCCAAGTCAGTAGTAGCCACAGGCACCACAATAGGTTGGTTTATATGAAAGGATGAAACCACTTTCGGCAGAAATTGTGGGCGGGTCCGCAATTCTGCTCTATCCGCATGGAAAACCAGATAAGGGCTTCTATGTGACAAAGCCGCCAATTCTGACACACGCCTAGCCGAAGCCAAGGCTAATAGCATGACCACCTTCCACGTGAGATATTTTACTTCCACCGTTTTGAGTGGTTCAAACAAATGTGATTTCAGGAAACTCAACACCACGTTAAGATCCCAAGGTGCCACTGGAGGCACAAAAGGGGGCTGAATATGCAGCACTCCCTTTACAAACGTCTGAACTTCAGGCAGAGAAGCCAGTTCTTTTTGAAAGAAAATGGATAAGGCCGAAATCTGAACCTTAATGGAACCCAATTTAAGGCCCAAAGTCACTCCCGACTGTAGGAAGTGAAGGAAACGACCCAGCTGGAATTCCTCCGTAGGGGCATTCCTGGCCTCACACCAAGCCACATATTTTCGCCATATACGGTGATAATGTTGAGCCGTCACATCCTTCCTAGCCTCTATCAGCGTAGGAATGACCTCATCCGGAATGCCTTTTTCTGCTAGGATCCGGCGTTCAACCGCCATGCCGCAATATCTCTGCAGCTTTTTGTTGAGGCGGGATGCCATCATGTCCACCTGTGGCAGTTCCCACCGACTTGCAATCTGTGTGAAGACTTCTTGATGAAGTCCCCACTCTCCCGGGTGGAGGTCGTGCCTGCTGAGGAAGTCTGCTTCCCAGTTGTCCACTCCCGGAATGAACACTGCTGACAGTGCGCTTACGTGATTCTCCGCCCAGCGAAGAATTCTGGTGGCTTCCGCCATCGCCACCCTGCTCCTTGTGCCGCCTTGGCGGTTTACATGAGCCACTGCGGTGATGTTGTCTGATTGAATCAGAACCGGTTGGTCGCGAAGCAGGGACTCCGCTTGACGTAGGGCGTTGTACATGGCCCTTAGTTCCAGGATGTTGATGTGAAGGCAAGTCTCTTGACTTGACCAAAGCCCTTGGAAATTTCTTCCCTGTGTGACTGCCCCCCACCCTCGGAGGCTTGCATCCGTGGTCACCAGGACCCAGTCCTGAATGCCGAATCTGCGACCTTCGAGAAGGTGAGCACTCTGCAGCCACCACCGGAGAGACACCCTGGCCCTGAGAGATAGGGTGATTAACCTATGCATCTGAAGATGTGATCCGGACCACTTGTCCTGTAAGTCCCATTGGAAGGTCCTCGCATGGAACCTGCCGAAGGGAATGGCCTCGTATGATGCCACCATCCTTCCCAGGACTCGAGTGCAGTGATGCACTGACACCTGTTTTGGTTTTAATAGATTCCTGACCAGTGTCATGAGCTCCTGAGATCTCTCTATCGGGAGATAAACCCTTTTCTGGTCTGTGTCTAGGATCATGCCTAGGAGAGGCAGATGAGCTGTAGGAACCAACTGCGACTTTGGAATATATAGAATCCAGCCGTGTTGCCGTTACACTTCCAGAGAAAGTGATACGCTGTTCAGCAACTGCTCTCTTGATCTCGCTTTTATGAGGAGATCGTCCAAGTACGGGATAATAGTGACACCTTGCTTCCGCAGGAGCACCATAATTTCCGCCATTACCTTGGTGAATATTCTCGGGGCCGTGGAGAGACCAAACGGCAACGTCTGAAATTGGTAATGACAATCCCGTACAGCAATTCTGAGGTACGCCTGATGAGGTGGATAAATGGGGATATGAAGGTATGCATCCTTTATGTCCAGAGTCACCATAAAATCTCCCCCTTTCAGGCTTGCAATGACCGCTCTCAGCGATTCCATCTTGAACTTGAACCTTTTCAGGTATATGTTCAGGGATTTTAAATTCAATATGGGTCTGACCGAACCGTCCGGTTTCGGGACTACAACATGGTCGAATAATAACCCCCTCCTTGTTGAAGGAGGGGAACCTTGACCACCACCTGTTGAAGATACAATTTGTGAATTGCAGTTAACACTGTTTCCCTCTCGTGGGGGGAAGCCGGCAGGGCCGTCGGTGAGGGGGCATCTCCTCAAAGTCCAGCTTGTATCCCTGAGACACAATATCTATTGCCCAGGGATCTAACAGGGAGTGCTCCGCCTGTGGAGCCCCAGCGACATGCGGTGGATTTTGTAGAGGCCGGGGAGGACTTCTGTTCCTGGGAACTAGCTGTGTTGTGCAGCTTCTTTCCTCTGCCCCTGCCTCTGGCAAGATAGGACGCACCTCGGACTTTCTTGTTTCTTTGCTCCAAAGGCTGCATTTGATAATGTCGTGCTTTCCTAGGCTGTGCAGGAATATAAGGCAAAATATCAGAATTACCAGCTATAGCTGTGGAGACCAGGTCCGAGAACCCTTCTCCACACAATCCTCAGCCTTCCATATGCCTCTTAAGTCGGCATCATCTGTCCATTGCATATTCTACGGGACACGTCAAGCAGAAATCGACATAGCTTTGACTCTAGGACCCAGTAGACTCATGTCTCTTTGGGCATGTTTTATATATATATATCTCTTAAGACAGCATCTTTAATATATATATATATCTCTCTCTCTCTCTATTTATATATATATATATACATATATATATATATATATATATATATATATATACACATACATATATATATATATATATATATATATATATATACACATATACACACACACTAGGGTCTCAATCTCTGCTGATAAGGTACCTGTCCACGCTGCCACAGCGCTATAATCCCATGCCGACACAATCGCCGGTCTGAGTAGTGTACCAGAATGTGCACGCTATCTGCAGGATCCCTGAGGACAGCTGCTAAGTCAGGGCTACCTTTTGGGCAAACGTGACACCCTAGGGGAAGATTCCCATCGTATCCTGGCCCTAGTAGGGAAAGGATACTCCCTGAGAAATCTTTGTGGGAAACTGCAGTCTCTTGTCTGGAGATTCCCGCTCTTTTTCTTCATGAGAGGAGGGAAATTTACCTCAGCTTTCTTCCCCTTAAACATGTGTACCCTTGTGTCAGGGACAGATGAGTCATCAGTGATATGCAAATCATCTTTTATTACAATAATCATATATTGAATACTTTTCTGCCATTTCGGCTGTAACTTTGCATTATCGTAGTCGACACTGGAGTCAGACTCCGTGTCGATATCAGTGTCTATTATTTTGGATAGTGATCATTGAGAGACTCTGAAGGTCTCTGCGACATAGGGACAGACATGGGTAGATTCCCTGTCTGTTCCCTAATCTTTTGTGCAATAAATTCACCTTAGCACTTAATTACACATATCCAAACAGGTGTCGGCGTTGTCGACGGAGACACCCTCTCACACACATATTTGCTCCATCTCCTCCTTAGGGGAGCCTTTTACCTCAGACATGTCGACACACACGTACCGACACACCACACACTCAGGGAATGCTCATCTGAAGACAATTCCCCCACAAGGCCCTTTGGAGAGACAGAGAGAGAGTATGCCAGCACACACCCCAGCGCTATTAACCCAGGAATAACACAGTAACTTAATGTTAACCCAGTAGCTGCTGTTTATATTGATTTTTGCGCCTAATTATGTGCCCCCCACTCTTTTTACCCTCTTCTACCGTGTAACTGCAGGGGAGAGGCTGGGGAGCTTCCTCTCAGCGGTGCTGTGGAGAAAAAACATGGCGCTGGTGAGTGCTGAGGAAGAAGCCCCGCCCCCTCGACGGCAGGCTTCTGTCCCGCCTTCATGTACAATTTTTGGCGGGGGCTCATACATATATACAGTGCCCAACTGTATATTATGCAAACGTTTGCCAAAGAGGTCTCTAATTGCTGCCCAGGGCGCCCCCCCCCCCCCCCTGCGCCCTTACAGTGACCGGAGTATGTGGGTGTAGTGTGGGAGCAATGGCGCACAGCTGCAGTGCTGTGCGCTACCTCAGTGAAGACTGGAGTCTTCTGCCGCCGATTTCGAAGTCTTCTTGCTTCTTTCACCCGGCTTCTGTCTTCCGGCTCTGCGAGGGGGACCGCGGCGCGGCTCCGGGAGCGGACGACGAGGGTGAGATCCTGTGTACGATCCCTCTGGAGCTAATGGTGTCCAGTAGCCTAAGAAGCAGGACCTATCTGCAGAGAGTAGGGCTGCTTCTTTCCCCTCAGTCCCACGATGCAGGGAGTCTGTTGCCAGCAGAGCTCCCTGAAAATAAAAAAACCTAACAAAATACTTTCTTATAGCAAGCTCAGGAGAGCTCACTAAACAGCACCCAGCTCGTCCGGGCACAGATTCAAACTGAGGTCTGGAGGAGGGACATAGAGGGAGGAGCCAGAGCACACCAGAATCTAAATTCTTTCTTAAAGTGCCCATGTCTCCTGCGGAGCCCGTCTATTCCCCATGGTCCTTACGGAGTCCCCAGCATCCACTAGGACGTTAGAGAAATAAGTCTTACAGTACACCGACTGCCCACACATAATGGAAGTAGCCAACTGGGGCTCTGAATTACTATTTATGATAATGTCGCCAGTCAGCTATGCACCAGTGACATCACAGAGACATGAGATATATCTGACACTTGGTGCCTCGTGCCTTAGAGCTGTCACCCATTCATAGTGAATTGGTGGGTTACAGTGCAGTAAGGGCTGTTCAGTACACAAAATGGCTGCCCGCACGGTATACTGACAAGAGGTGCACTATAATGGAAAGAATGCCAGCTGCTACTACCCCGGGCACTGTGACCCTGTAGTTCCGCTAGTAAATAGAACAGTGAGGTATCTAGCGCCTCTTACCTCTCTAGTCAGCAGACAGATAATCTCCATGGTGAGACTCAGCAGCTTGTCTATGATCAGGTCTTTGTTTCTGTCACTCAGTAGCGAGTGCCGGATATGTTCCAGGACCTGGACCTCCATGGCTGGTCTTCAGGTGACGTCTCCTAAGGGAAGGGAATACAATGTTCTGTCAGCTCCATATATGTCATTTGCTCCCAGAGTCTCTGCCACATAGAAGGAGCCGCATCACCCATCTATTCCGGGCGCAGAAGACATCAGTGTCACTTACTGCACCATACACCATCTGTACATGGCCGCAACATCAGCTCTTCTCCGGCAGCCATTTTACTTTTCTTTTATAGGATGCTTAAATCTACAAATCTATATGGACTTGTAAATGGCGGTGGTGGTGGGGAGGCGTGGCAAGTGGGGGATGCGCAGCGCGATATACGCTGTAACTGCGGGCTCTGATATATTCCTCTATATAACACAGCAAGCATATAAGCGAGCCGGAGACACCCCCCTGAGACCCCCTATTCTATGTCAGGGTGAGATGTAAATGACGGGCGAGTTAGTGGAAGAGCTGGGCCTCTTTCTTCACAAAGCGCCCCAAAATGGCAGCCACAGTCATGGACTGGATAAAACAGGGACATCAGATCTGGTGGACAGCACAGCAGGAACACAGAATGCCTCATCCAACTGTCTGCAGATCAGTTCCCTGCAGAACCACATAGACCAGAGGCACCCAAACTTTTTTCTTGGAGAGCCGTAGTAAGAAAATGACTTTGGACAGAGACACAAGACCAACAGCGCTATCCCAACTCTCCTCGGAATGCTGGCGCCGGCATCTCCACAAGGAGCACAATCCCGCTGCCGTGATCCTGAACGAGGGTTTGCGGAGGCAGACGACAGTGAGCCGCGGGGGTGGTGGGAGGTTAGTTTTAGGCTGGGGGGGGGGAGGAAGGGATAGGCTGCGGGGAAGGAAGGGATAGGCTGCAGGGAGGGTTAGTATGCCACACTGTAATACCCCCAATAGATATGCCCCACTGTAGTACCCCTTTTGATAATATGCCACTGTAACGCCCCCTATAGATAATATGCAAAACTGTAATGCCCCCAAAAGATAATATGCCGCACTGTAATGCCCCTATAGATAATATGCCACACTGTAATGCCCCTAAAGATTATATGCCACGCTGTAATGCCCCAATAGATTATATAACACACTGTAATGCCCCAATAAATATGCCACACTGTAATACCCCCAATAGATAATATGCCCCACTGTGTACCCCTTTTGATAATATACCACACTGTAATGCCCCCTATAGATAATATGCCACACTGTAATGCCCCCAAAAGATAATATGCCACACGGTAATGCCCCCAAAAGATAATATGAGACACTGTAATGCCCCTATGGATTATATGCCACACTGTAATGCCCATATAGATTATATGCCACACTGTAATGCCCCTATAGATAATATACCACACTGTAATGCACCAGTAAATATGCCACACTGTAATGCCCCCTATAGATATTATACCACACTGTACTGCCCCTATATATAATATTCCATAATGCAATATCCCCTATACTTAATATGCCACACTGCAATATCCCCTATTGATAATATGGCACACTGTAATGCCCCAATAGATAATATGCCACACTGTAATGCCCCCTATAGATAATATGCCACACTGTACTGCCCCTGTAGATAATATTCCACACTGCAATATCCCCTATATATAATATGCCAAACTGCAATATCCCCTATAGATAATATGCCACACTGTAATACCCCCTATAGTTAATATGCTACACTGTAATGTCCCCTATAGATAATATACCACACTGTAATGCACCCTATAGATAATATGCCACACTGTAATGTCACCTATGGATAATATGCCACACTGTAATACCCCCTATAGATAATATGCCACACTGTAATGCCCTTTATAGATAATATGCACACTGTAATGCCCCTATAAATATACCACACTGTAATGCACACTATTGATAATATGCCACACTGTAATACCCCTACAGATAATATGCCACACTGTAATGCCCCTATAGATAATATGCCACACTGTGATGTCCCTTATAGATAATATAACACACTGCAATATCCCCTATAGATAATATGCCACACTGCAATATCCCCTATAGATATGGCACACGGTAATATTCCCTATAGTTAATATGCCACACTGTAATGCCCCCTATAGATAATATGACACTGTAATGCCCCTATAGAGAATATGCTGCACTGTAATGCCCCTATTGATAATATGCCACATTGCAATGCCCCCTATACATAATATGCCACACTGTAATATCCACTATAGATAATATGCCACACTGTAATGCCCCCTATAGATTATA
Organism: Pseudophryne corroboree; assembly: GCF_028390025.1. Lineage (NCBI taxonomy): Eukaryota > Metazoa > Chordata > Amphibia > Anura > Myobatrachidae > Pseudophryne > Pseudophryne corroboree. The sequence goes on along the minus strand of NC_086445.1, from coordinate 36,592,613 downwards.
TGGTGCACTGTAATGCCCACAATAAAATAAGAATTTACTTACCGATAATTCTATTTCTCGGAGTCCGTAGTGGATGCTGGGGTTCCTGAAAGGACCATGGGGAATAGCGGCTCCGCAGGAGACAGGGCACAAAAGTAAAGCTTTCCGATCAGGTGGTGTGCACTGGCTCCTCCCCCTATGACCCTCCTCCAAGCCAGTTAGGTACTGTGCCCGGACGAGCGTACACAATAAGGGAGGAATTTTGAATCCCGGGTAAGACTCATACCAGCCACACCAATCACACCGTACAACTTGTGATCTAAACCCAGTTAACAGTATGATAACAGCGGAGCCTCTGAAAAGATGGCTCACAACAATAATAACCCGATTTTTGTAACTATGTACAAGTATTGCAGATAATCCGCACTTGGGATGGGCGCCCAGCATCCACTACGGACTCCGAGAAATAGAATTATCGGTAAGTAAATTCTTATTTTCTCTATCGTCCTAGTGGATGCTGGGGTTCCTGAAAGGACCATGGGGATTATACCAAAGCTCCCAAACGGGCGGGAGAGTGCGGATGACTCTGCAGCACCGAATGAGAGAACTCCAGGTCCTCCTTAGCCAGGGTATCAAATTTGTAGAATTTAGCAAACGTGTTTGCCCCTGACCAAGTAGCTGCTCGGCAAAGTTGTAAAGCCGAGACCCCTCGGGCAGCCGCCCAAGATGAGCCCACCTTCCTTGTGGAATGGGCATTTACATATTTTGGCTGTGGCAGGCCTGCCACAGAATGTGCAAGCTGAATTGTATTACACATCCAACTAGCAATAGTCTGCTTAGAAGCAAGAGCACCCAGTTTGTTGGGTGCATACAGGATAACAGCAAGTCAGTTTCCCTGACTACAGCCGTCCTGGAACATATTTTCAGGGCCCTGACAACATCTAGCAACTTGGAGTCCTCCAAGTCCCTAGTAGGTGCAAGGCACCACAATAAGCTGGTTCAGGTGAAACACTGACACCACCTTAGGGAGAGAACTGGGGACGAGTCCGCAGCTCTGCCCTGTCCGAATGGACAAACAGATATGGGCTTTTTTGAGAAAAAACCACCAATTTGACACTCGCCTGGTCCAGGCCAGGGCCAAGAGCATGGTCACTTTTCATGTGAGATGCTTCAAATCCACAGATTTGACTGGTTGTAAACCAATGTGATTTTGAGGAATCCCAGAACTACGTTGAGATCCCACAGTGCCACTGGAGGCACAAAAGGGGGTTGTATATGCAATACTCCCTTGACAAACTTCTGGACTTCAAGAACTGAAGCCAATTCTTTCTGGAAGAAAATCGACAGGGCCGAAATTTGAACCATAATGGACCCCAATTTGAGGCCCATAGACACTCCTGTTTGCAGGAAATGCAGGAAACGACCGAGTTGAAATTTCTTTGTGGGGCCTTCCTGGCCTCACACCACGCAACATATTTTCGCCACATTTGGTGATAATGTTGTGCGGTCACCTCCTTTCTGGCTTTGACCAGGGTAGGAATGACCTCTTCCGGAATGCCTTTTTCCCTTAGGATCCGGCTTTCCACCGCCATGCCGACAAACGCAGCTGCGGTAAGTCTTGGAACAGACATGGTACTTGCTGAAGCAAGTCCCTTCTTAGCGGCAGAGGCCATAAGACCTCTGTAAGCATCTCTTGAAGTTCCGGGTACCAAGTCCTTCTTGGCCAATCCGGAGCCATGAATATAGTTCTTACTCCTCTACGTCTTATAATTCTCAGCACCTTAGGTATGAGAAGCAGAGGAGGGAACACATACACCGACTGGTACACCCACGGTGTTACCAGAACGTCCACAGCTATTGCCTGAGGGTCTCTTGACCTGGCGCAATACCTGTCCCGTTTTTTGTTCAGACGGGACGCCATCATGTCCACCTTTGGTATTTCCCAACGGTTTACAATCATGTGGAAAAAACTTCCCGATGAAGTTTCCACACTCCCGGGTGGAGGTCGTGCCTGCTGAGGAAGTCTGCTTCCCAGTTTCCATTCCCGGGATGAAACACTGCTGACAGTGCTATCACATGATTTTCCGCCCAGCGAAAAGTCCTTGCAGTTTTTGCCATTTCCCTCCTGCTTCTTGTGTCGCCCTGTCTGTTTACGTGGGCGACTGCCGTGATGTTTTTCCCACTGGATCAATACCGGCTGACCTTGAAGCAGAGGTTTTGCTAAGCTTAGAGCATTATAAATTTACCCTTAGCTCCAGTATATTTATGTGGAGAAAAGTCTCCAGACTTGATCACACTCCCTGGAAATTTTTTCCTTGTGTGACTGCTCCCCAGCCTCTCGGGCTGGGCTCCGTGGTCACCAGCATCCAATCCTGAATGCCGAATCTGCGGCCCTCTAGAAGATGAGCACTCTATAACTACCACAGGAGAGACACCCTTGTCCTTGGATATAGGGTTATCCGCTGATGCATCTGAAGATGCGATCCGGACCATTTGTCCAGCAGATCCCACTGAAAAGTTCTTGCGTGAAATCTGCCGAATGGAATTGCTTCGTAGGAAGCCACCATTTTTACCAGGACCCTTGTGCAATGATGCACTGTTTTTAGGAGGTTCCTGACTAGCTCGGATAACTCCCTGGCTTTCTCTTCCGGGAGAAACACCTTTTTCTGGACTGTGTCCAGAATCATCCCTAGGCACAGCAGACGTGTCGTCGGGATCAGCTGCGATTTTGGAATATTTAGAATCCACCCGTGCTGTTGTAGCAGTATCCGAGATAGTGCTACTCCGACCTCCAACAGTTCCCTGGACTATGCCCTTATCAGGAGATCGTCCAAGTAAGGGATAATTAAGACGCCTTTTCTTCGAAGAAGAATCATCATTTCGGCCATTACCTTGGTAAAGACCCGGGGTGCCGTGGACAATCCAAACGGCAGCGTCTGAAACTGATAGTGACAGTTCTGCACCACGAACCTGAGGTACCCTTAGTGAGAAGGGCAAATTTGGGACATAGAGGTAAGCATCCCTGATGTCCCGGGACACTATATAGTCCCCTTCTTCCTGGTTCGTTATCACTGCTCTGAGTGACTCCATCTTGATTTGAACCTTTGTAAGTGTTCAAAAAATTTTTTAGAATAAGTCTCACCTAGCCATCTGGCTTCAGTACCACAATATAGTGTGGAATAATACCCCTTTTCTTGTAGTAGGAGGGGTAATTTAATTATCACCTGCTGGGAATACAGCTTGTGAATTTTTTCCCATACTGCCTCCTTGTCGGAGGGAGACCTTGGTAAAGCAGACTTCAGGAGCCTGCGAAGGGGAAACGTCTCGACATTCCAATCTGTACCCCCGGGATACTACTTGTAGTATCCAGGGGTCCTGTACGGTCTCAGCGCCATGCTGAGAACTTGTCAGAAGCGGTGGAACGCTTCTGTTCCTGGGAATGGGCTGCCTGCTGCAGTCTTCTCCCCTTTCCTCTATCCCTGGGCAGATATGATCTTATAGGGACGAGAGGACTGAGGCTGAAAAGACGGTGTCTTTTTCTGCAGAGATGTGACTTAGGGTAAAAAACGGTGGATTTTCCAGCAGTTGCCGTGGCCACCAGGTCCGATGGACCGACCCCAAATAACTCCTCTTCCTTTATACGGCAATACACCTTTGTGCCGTTTGGAATCTGCATCACCTGACCACTGTCGTGTCCATAACATCTTCTGGCAGTTATGGACATCGCATTTACTCATGATGCCAGAGTGCAAATATTCCTCTGTGCATCTCGCATATATAGAAATGCATCCTTTAAATGCTCTATAGTCAATAAAATACTGTCCCTGTCAAGGGTATCAATATTTTTAGTCAGGGAATCCGACCAAGCCACCCCAGCTCTGCACATCCAGGCTGAGGCGATCGCTGGTCGCAGTATAACACCAGTATGTGTGTATATACTTTTTATGATATTTTCCAGCCTCCTGTCAGCTGGTCCTTGAGGACGGCCCTATCTATAGACGGTACCGCCACTTGTTTTGATAAGCGTGTGAGCGCCTTATCCACCTTAAGGGGTGTTTCCCAACGCGCCCTAACTTCTGGCGGGAAAGGGTATACCGCCCATAATTTTCTATCGGGGGGAACCCACGCATCATCACACACTTTATTTAATTTATCTGATTCAGGAAAAACTATGGTAGTTTTTTCACATCCCACATAATACCCTCTTTTGTGGTACTTGTAGTATCAGAAATATGTAACACCTCCTTCATTGCCTTTAACGTGTGGCTCTAATAAGGAATACGTTTGTTTATTCACCGTCGACACTGGATTCAGTGTCCCTGTCTGTGTCTGTGTCGACCGACTAAAGTAAACGGGCGTTTTAAAACCCCTGACGGTGTTTTTGAGACGTCTGGACCGGTACTAATTGTTTGTCGGCCGTCTCATGTCGTCAACCGACCTTGCAGCGTGTTGACATTATCACGTAATTTCCTAAATAAGCCATCCATTCCAGTGTCGACTCCCTAGAGAGTGACATCACCATTACAGGCAATTGCTCCGCCTCCTCACCAACATCGTCCTCCTACATGTCGACACACACGTACCGACACACAGCACACACACACAGGGAATGCTCTTATAGAGGACAGGACCCACTAGCCCTTTGGAGAGACAGAGGGAGAGTTTGCCAGCACACACCAAAAACGCTATAATTATATAGGGACAACCTTTTATAAGTGTTTTCCCTTATAGCATCTTAATATATATAAGCATATCGCCAAATTAGTGCCCCCCCTCTCTGTTTTAACCCTGTTTCTGTAGTGCAGTGCAGGGGAGAGCCTGGGAGCCTTCCCTCCAGCCTTTCTGTGAGGGAAAATGGCGCTGTGTGCTGAGGAGATAGGCCCCGCCCCTTTTTCGGCGGCCTCGTCTCCCGCTCTTAACGGATTCTGGCAGGGGTTAAATATCTCCATATAGCCTCCGGAGGCTATATGTGAGGTATTTTTAGCCAAACTAGGTATTCATTTGCCTCCCAGGGCGCCCCCCTCCCAGCGCCCTGCACCCTCAGTGACTGCCGTGTGAAGTGTGCTGAGAGGAAAATGGCGCACAGCTGCAGTGCTGTGCGCTACCTTTAGAAGACTGAGGAGTCTTCTGCCGCCGATTCTGGACCTCTTCTTACTTCAGCATCTGCAAGGGGGCCGGCGGCAAGGCTCCGGTGACCATCCAGGCTGTACCTGTGATCGTCCCTCTGGAGCTAATGTCCAGTAGCCAAGAAGCCAATCCATCCTGCACGCAGGTGAGTTCACTTCTTCTCCCCTAAGTCCCTCGTTGCAGTGATCCTGTTGCCAGCAGGACTCACTGTAAAATAAAAAACCTAAGCTAAACTTTTCTAAGCAGCTCTTTAGGAGAGCCACCTAGATTGCACCCTTCTCGGCCGGGCACAAAAATCTAACTGGCTTGGAGGAGGGTCATAGGGGGAGGAGCCAGTGCACACCACCTGATCGGAAAGCTTTACTTTTGTGCCCTGTCTCCTGCGGAGCCGCTATTCCCCATGGTCCTTTCAGGAACCCCAGCATCCACTAGGACGATAGAGAAATAATATGCCACACTATAATGGTCCCTATAGATAATATACCACTGTAATGCCCCCTAAAGATAATATGCCACACTGTGATGCCCCCTATAGAGAATATGCCACACTGTAATGCCCCCTATAGATAATATACCACAATGTAATGCACCCCATAGATAATATGCCACACTGTAATGTCACCTATGGATAATATGCCACACTGTAATGCCCCCTGTAGATAATATGCCACACTGTAATACCCCCTATAGATAATATGCCACACTGTAATGCCCTTTATAGATAATATGCACACTGTAATGCCCCTATAAATAATATGCCACACTGTAATGTCCCATATAGATATGCCACACTGCAATATCCCCTATAGTTAATATGCCACACTGTAAAGCCCCCTCTAGAGAATATACCACACTGTAATGCCCCCTATTGATAATATGCCACACTGTAATACCCCTATAGATAATATGCCACACTGTAATGCCCCCTATAGATAATATGCCACACTGTGATGTCCCTTATAGATAACACACTGCAATATCCCATATAGATAATATGCCACACTGCAATATCCCCTATAGATATGGCACACGGTAATATTCCCTATAGTTAATATGCCACACTGTAATGCCCCTATAGATAATATACCATACTGTAATGCACCCTATTGATATGTCACACTGTAATACCCCCTATAGATAATATGCCACAATGTAATACCCCCTATAGCTAATATGCCACACTGTAATGCCCCCTATAGATAATATGACACTGTAATGCCCCTATAGAGAATATGCTGCACTGTAATGCCCCCTATTGATAATATGCCACATTGCAATGCCCCCTATACATAATATGCCACACTGTAATATCCACTATAGATAATATGCCACACTGTAATGTCCCCTATAGATTATATGGTGCACTGTAATGCCCACAATAAATAATATGCCACACTATAATGGTCCCTATAGATAATATACCACTGTAATGCCCCCTAAAGATAATATGCCACACTGTGATGCCCCCTATAGAGAATATGCCACACTGTAATGCCCCCTATAGATAATATACCACAATGTAATGCACCCCATAGATAATATGCCACACTGTAATGCCCCCTATAGATAATATGCCACACTGTGATGTCCCTTATAGATAATATAACACACTGCAATATCCCCTATAGATAATATGCCACACTGCAATATCCCCTATAGATATGGCACACGGTAATATTCCCTATAGTTAATATGCCACACTGTAATGCCCCTATAGATAATATACCATACTGTAGTGCACCCTATTGATAATATGTCACACTGTAATACCCCCTATAGATAATATGCCACAACGTAATACCCCCTATAGCTAATATGACACACTGTAATGCCCCCTATAGATAATATGACACTGTTATGCCCCTATAGAGAATATGCTGCACTGTAATGCCCCCTATTGATAATATGCCACATTGCAATGCCCCCTATACATAATATGCCACACTGTAAATCACCTATAGATAATATGCCACACGGTAATGCCCCCTATAGATTATATGGTGCACTGTAATGCCCACAATAAATAATATGCCACACTATAATGGCCCCTATAGATAATATACCACTGTAATGCCCCTAAAGATAATATGCCACACTGTGATGCCCCCTATAGATAATATGCCACACTATAATGCCCCTATACATATGCCACATTGTAATGCCCCCTATAGATAATATGCCACACTGTAATGCCCCCTGTACATAATATGCCACACTGTAATGTCCCCTATAGATAATATGCCACACTGCAATATCCCCTATAGATAATATGCCACACTAATGCCCTATAGATTATATGCCACATTGTAATGCCCCCTATAGATATGCCACACTGTAATGTCCTTTATAGATAATATGCCACACTGTAATGCCCCCTATACATAATATGCCACACTGCAATGTCCACCATAGATAATATGCCACACTGCAATATCCCCTATAGATAATATGCCACACTGTAATGCCCCTATAGATGATATGCCACATTGTAATGCCCCCTGTAGATAATATGCCACACTGTAATGCCCCCTATACATAATATGCCACACTGTAATGTCCCCTATAGATAATATGCCACACTGCAATATCCCCTATAGATAATATGCCACACTGTAATGCCCTATAGATGATATGCCACATTTTAATGCCCCCTATAGATATGCCACACTGTAATGTCCTTTATAGATAATATGCCACACTGTAATGCCCCCTATACATAATATGCCACACTGCTATATCCCCTATAGATAATATGCCACACTGCAATATCCCCTATAGATAATATGCCACACTGCAATATCCCCTATAGATAATATGCCACACTGCAATATCCCCTATAGATAATATGCCACACTGCAATATCCCCTATAGATAATATGCCACACTGCAATATCCCCTATAGATAATATGCCACACTGCAATATCCCCTATAGATAATATGCCACACTGCAATATCCCCTATAGATAATATGCCACACTGCAATATCCCCTATAGATAATATGTCACACTGTAATAATAAGATTTTACTTACCGGTAAATCTATTTCTCGTAGTCCGTAGTGGATGCTGGGGACACCGTAAGGACCATGGGGATAGACGGGCTCCGCAGGAGACATGGGCACTTTAAGAAAGAATTTAGGTTCTGGTGTGCTCTGGCTCCTCCCTCTATGCCCCTCCTCCAGACCTCAGTTAGAGAAACTGTGCCCAGAAGAGCGGACAGTACAAGGAAAGGATTTTGGTAATCCAGGGCAAGATTCATACCAGCCACACCAATCACACCGTATAACATGTGAAAACAACCAGATAACAATATGATAAACAACAGAGCATAAGGTCAACCCTGATGCAACCATAACATAACCCTTATTGAAGCAAAAACTATATACAAGTATTGCAGAAGAATTCCGCACTTGGGACGGGCGCCCAGCATCCACTACGGACTACGAGAAATAGATTTACCGGTAAGTAAAATCTTATTTTCTCTAACGTCCTAGTGGATGCTGGGGACTCCGTAAGGACCATGGGGATTATACCAAAGCTCCCAAACGGGCGGGAGAGTGCGGATGACTCTGCAGCACCGATTGAGCAAACACAAGGTCCTCCTCAGCCAGGGTATCAAACTTGTAGAGCTTTGCAAAAGTGTTTGAACCTGACCAAATAGCCGCTCGGCAAAGCTGTAATGCCGAGACCCCTCGGGCAGCCGCCCAAGAAGAGCCCACCTTCCTAGTGGAATGGGCCTTAACTGATTTTGGCAGCAGCAATCCAGCCGCAGAATGAGCCTGCTGAATCGTGTTACAGATCCAGCGAGCAATAGTGTGCTTTGAAGCAGGAGCACCAAGCTTGTTGGAAGCATACAGGAAAAACAAAGACTCTATTTTCCTGACCCTAGCCGTTCTGGCTACATAAACCTTCAAAGCCCTGACCACATCAAGCAACTCGGAATCCTCCAAGTCAGCAGTAGCCACAGACACCCCAGTAGGTTGGTTTATATGAAAGGATGAAACCACTTTTGCCAGAAATTGTGGACGGGTTCGCAATTCTGCTCTATCCGCATGGAAAACCAGAAAGGGGCTTTTATGTGACAAAGCCGCCAACTCTGACACACGCCTAGCCGAAGCCAAGGCTAATAGCATGACCACCTTCCACGTGAGATATTTCAACTCCACCGTTTTGAGTGGTTCAAACCAGTGGGATATCAGGAAACTTAACACCACGTTAAGATCCCAAGGTGCCACTGGAGGCACAAAAGGAGGCTGAATATGCAGCACTCCCTTTACAAACGTCTGAACGTCAGGTAGAGAAGCCAACTCCTTTTGAAAGAAAATGGAAAGGGCCGAAATCTGGACCTTAATGGAACCCAATTTTAGGCCCAAATTCACTCCGGACTGTAGGAAGTGAAGGAAACGGCCCAGCTGGAATTCCTCCGTAGGAGCATTCCTGGCCTCACACCAAGCAATATATTTTCGCCATATACGGTGATAATGTTGAGCTGTCACGTCCTTCCTAGCCTTTATCAGCGTAGGAATGACCTCATCCGGACTGCCTTTCTCTGCTAGGATCCGGCGTTCAACCGCCATGCCGTCAAACGCAGCCGCGGTAAGTCTTGGAACACACAGGGCCCCTGTTGCAACAAGTCCTGTTTTAGAGGAAGAGGCCACGGGTCCTCTGTGAGCATTTCTTGCAGATCTGGATACCAAGTCCTTTGTGGCCAATCTGGAACAATGTGTATTGTTCTCACTCCTCTTTTTCTGATTATTCTCAGCACCTTGGGTATGAGAGGAAGAGGAGGAAATACATAGACCGACTGGAACACCCAAGGTGTCACCAGGGCGTCTACAGCTATCGCCTGAGGGTCTCTTGACCTGGCGCAATACCTCTGTAGCTTTTTGTTGAGGCGGGATGCCATCATGTCCACCTGTGGCAGTTCCCACCGACTTGCAATCTGTGCGAAGACTTCCTGATGAAGTCCCCACTCTCCCAGGTGGAGGTCATGTCTGCTGAGGAAGTCTGCTTCCCAGTTGTCCACTCCCGGGATGAACACTGCTGACAGTGCGCTTACGTGATTTTCCGCCCAGCGAAGAATTCTGGTGGCTTCCGCCATCGCCACCCTGCTCCTTGTGCCACCTTGTCGGTTTACATGAGCCACTGCGGTGATGTTGTCTGACTGAATCAGAACCGGTTGGTCGCGAAGCAGGGTCTCCGCTTGACGTAGGGCGTTGTATATGGCCCTTAGTTCCAGGATGTTGATGTGAAGGCAAGTCTCCTGACTTGACCACAGACCTTGGAAATTTCTTCCCTGTGTGACTGCTCCCCACCCTCGGAGGCTTGCATCCGTGGTCACCAGGACCCAGTCCTGAATGCCGAATCTGCGGCACTCGAGAAGGTGAGCACTCTGCAGCCACCACAGGAGAGACACCCTGGCCCTGGGGGATAGGGTGATTAATCTATGCATCTGAAGATGTGATCCGGACCACTTGTCCAGTAAGTCCCATTGAAAGGTCCTCGCATGGAACCTGCCGAAGGAAATGGCCTCGTATGATGCCACCATCTTTCCCAGGACTCGAGTGCAGTGATGCACTGACACCTGTTTTGGTTTTAATAGGTTCCTGACCAGTGTCATGAGTTCCTGAGCTTTCTCTATCGAGAGATAAACCCTTTTCTGGTCTGTGTCTAGAATCATGCCTAGGAAAGGCAGACGAGTCGTAGGAACCAACTGCGACTTTGGAATATTTAGAATCCAGCCGTGTTGCCGTAACACTTCCAGAGAAAGTGCTACGCTGATCAGCAACTGCTCTCTTGATCTCGCTTTTATGAGGAGATCGTCCAAGTATGGGATAATTGTGACCCCTTGCTTCCTCAGGAGCACCATAATTTCCGCCATTACCTTGGTAAATATTCTCGGAGCCGTGGAGAGACCAAACGGCAACGTCTGAAATTGGTAATGACAATCCTGTACCACAAATCTGAGGTACTCCTGATGAGGTGGATAAATGGGGACATGAAGGTAAGCATCCTTTATGTCCAGAGACACCATAAAATCCCCCCCTTCCAGGCTTGCGATGACCGCTCTCAGCGATTCCAACTTGAACCTTTTCAGGTACATGTTCAGGGATTTTAAATTCAATATGGGTCTGACCGAACCGTCCGGTTTCGGGACTACAAACATGGTCGAATAATAACCCCTTCCTTGTTGAAGGAGGGGAACCTTGACCACCACCTGTTGAAGATACAATTTGTGAATTGCTGTAAACACTATTTCCCTCTCGTGGGGGGAAGCTGGCAGGGCCGATTTGAGGTATCGGTGAGGGGGCATCTCCTCGAATTCCAGCTTGTATCCCTGAGACACAATATCTATTGCCCAGGGATCCAACTGGGAGTGAACCCACTTGTGGCTGAAATTTCGAAGACGTGCCCCCACCGGGCCTAGCTCCGCCTGTGGAGCTCCAGCGTCATGCGGTGGATTTTGTAGAGGCCTGGGAGGACTTCTGTTCCTGGGAACTAGCTGTGTTGTGCAGCTTCTTTCCTCTGCCCCTGCCTCTGGCAAGAAAGGACGCACCTCGGACTTTCTTGTTTTTCTGTGATCGAAAGGACTGCATTTGATAATACGGTGCTCTCTTAGGCTGTGAGGAAACATATGGCAAAAAATTTGACTTTCCAGCAGTAGCTGTGGAGACCAGGTCCGAGAGACCCTCCCCAAACAATTCCTCACCTTTGTAAGGTAAAACCTCCATATGCCTTTTTGAGTCGGCATCACCTGTCCATTGCCGAGTCCACAGGACCCTTCTGGCAGAAATTGACATAGCATGTATTCTAGAACCCAGTAGACTAATGTCTTTTTGAGCATCTCTCATATATAAGACAGCGTCTTTAATGTGCCCCAAGGTCAACAATATAGTATCCTTGTCTAAGGTATCAATTTCCTTAGATAAGGTATCCGTCCGTGCTGCTACAGCACTACACACCCAGGCCGACGCGATCGCCGGCCTCAGCAAGGTACCCGAATGTGTATAAATGGACTTCAGGGTAACCTCCTGTTTGCGATCCGCAGCATCCTTGAGGGTAGCCGTATCCTGTGACGGCAGGGCTACCTTCTTGGATAAGCGTGTTAAAGCTTTGTCCACCTTAGGGGAGGATTCCCAGCGTAACCTGTCCGTTGGCGGGAAAGGATACGCCATAAGAATCCTTTTGGAGATCTGCAGTTTTTTATCTGGAGATACCCAAGCCTTTTCACATAACTCATTTAGCTCGTGTCAGGGGGGAAAGGTCACCTCCGGCTTCTTTTCCCCATACATATGTACCCTCTTGTCAGGGACTGGGGTTTCCTCTGTGATGTGCAACACATCCTTAATTGCTATAATCATATAACGGATGGATTTAGCCAATTTTGTAACTTTGCATCATCGTAATCGACACTGGAGTCAGAATCCATGTCGGTATCTGTGTCAACAATTTTGGATAGTGGGCGCTTCTGAGACCCTGACGGCCTCTGCGACATAGGATCAGGCACGGGTTGGGACCCTGACTGTCATGAGTCTTCAGCTTTTTCTAACCTTTTATGCAAGGAATTAACATTATCATTTAAACCTTCCATATATCCATCCAATCAGGTGTCGGCGCCGTCGGCGGAGACACCACATTAATTTGCTCCCGCTCTGCTTCCACATAGCCTTCCCCGTCAAACATGTCGACACAAGCGTACCGACACACCACACACACAGGGAATGCCCTTTTTGAAGACAGTTCCCCCACAAGGCCCTTTGGAGAGACAGAGAGAGTATGCCAGCACACACCCCAGCGCTATAAACCCAGGAATAACACAGTAACTTAATGTTAACCCAGTAGCTGCTGTTTATATTGTTATTGCGCCTAATTATGTGCCCCCCCTCTCTTTTTACCCTCTTCTACCGTGTATCTGCAGGGGAGAGCCTGGGGAGCTTCCTCTCAGCGGAGCTGTGGAGAAAAAATGGCGCTGGTGAGTGCTGAGGAAGAAGCCCCGCCCCCTCAGCGGCGGGCTTCTGTCCCGCTTAAATGTACAATTTTTGGCGGGGGCTCATACATATATACAGTGCCCAACTGTATATATGTTAAACTTTTGCCAAAAGAGGTCCCAATTGCTGCCCAGGGCGCCCCCCCCTGCGCCCTGCACCCTTACAGTGACCGGAGTATGTGAGGTGTGTGGGAGCAATGGCGCACAGCTGCAGTGCTGTGCGTTACCTCAGTGAAGAGCGGAGTCTTCTGCCGCCGATTTGAAGTCTTCACTTACCTGGCTTCTGTCTTCCGGCTCTGCGAGGGGGACGGCGACGCGGCTCTGGGATCAGGCGGCGAGGGTGAGATCCTGCGTACGATCCCTCTGGAGGTAATGGTGTCCAGTAGCCTAAGAAGCAGGACCTAGCTTCAGAGAGTAGGGCTGTTTCTCTCCCCTCTGTCCCTCGATGCAGGGAGTCTTTTGCCAGCAGAGCTTCCTGAAAATAAAAAACCTAACAAAATACTTTCTCTCAGGAGACCTCACTGAAAAGCACCCAGCTCGTCTGGGCACAGTATCAAACTGTGGTCTGGAGGAGAGGCATAGAGGGAGGAGCCAGAGCACACTAGAACCTAAATTCTTTCTTAAAGTGCCCATGTCTCCTGCGGAGCCCGTCTATCCCCATGGTCCTTACGGAGTCCCCAGCATCCACTAGGACGTTAGAGAAATCCCCTATAGTTAATATGCTGCACTGTAATGTCCCCATAGATAATATGCCACACTGTAATATCCCCTAAAGATAATATGCCACACTGTAATGCCCCCCCATAGATAATATGCCACACTGTGATTATATATATATATATATATATATATATATATATAAAAAAAATAGGCACTCTATAGGTAGTCTATGGCCACGGTGCCAGAGAGAGTGTGTCCTTACCCTGCAGCAGGATGTGTCTCTGGCTGATGGATAAACACTGTGCAAGCTTCTGTACACCAATTCGCCGCAAGGGCTGCTGGGAGCTGTAGTCCTTCCCAGCGGTGGCATGAGGTGTTAGAACTACAATTCCCAGACAGTATGTAGCCACGTGATGCGCATTCTGCCGGTGCCTGGAAGATGAGATGTGACTGTCCAATGAACGGGTGATACACTAGTGACTTAGGTACTGGTATGGGGACATATGATCTGGCGGCCATGTTTCTGAAGACCAATCCTAACAGCAGCAAGTTGGAAATATAGCAGACAAAATGGCCGCCGCCGCCAGTTAGATCCTGAGGTGTACGCAGTAGCAGCAAACGCCATACATCCCAACTTTATGTTCCGGAAATGAGGCGTGGCTTCGCGGTAAGGGGCATGGCCTCGCTCTAGCCATTGTTTTATAAACTCCGTGAGACGAAACGCAAGTTGGGGGATGGGTGGTTGCTAAGTGACTGCTGTGTGTAACTCCAGCCTGCTTGCCATCACTCTGTCCTCATCCACAGGCAGTGCTTGGAGCCAGAGCATCTGAGATTGATTATAAAGCCTGACAGTCCAGATGTATGGAGTGCAGAAAGATGATGAGCCTGATGTCTGATAAGAAGACCCTGGGCAGCAGCAGCTCTGTGTATCCCTGCCTGAGCAGCTCAGCCAGTCTCATTACACTGTGATCTGCTCCTCAGTGCAGCCTGTGTAATGTCCAGGTCCTGGCACAGAGTGTGGTGACCTGTAACTACTAATCTCTGCCTCATGCAGTCTGTGTGTAGGATAAAGCACTTCCCCTGGCTCCTTATGCAGTGAGGGGGCTGCTGTACCTCGGTTGCGTCTAGATTCTCTTCGTGCAGAGTACCTTTCCCATAACCCCCTGGGTCCATATCACAATCTATTTGGAATAGAAAAGTGTGGCAAGCGGAGCGGAGCGAGACACCGAGCCCGATGCGTGGCGAGCGTCCAATGCTGCATATAAAAAATAATAATACCCCAAACGAACGGAGAACGAAGAAAACATTTAGGAGCTGTTAGGGCAGAAGGTGTCTCCTGCCCACTTGTTTTGTCACGTCCAGGTCCTTTGCCGAAGGCAACACAGACACAACCGCTGTACCTCATCCTCATATCACACTCTCATTTATACTCTAATATGATTGGCAGACTGTAGCGAGGAGGTCACGACCCTGGGCGGCGTTTCCAGAAATGTTTTTTTTTTTGTCCCCCCTGTTTCCTGGGAGAGGTGATGCCAGTGTCTACGTCTTCTGATGCAGATTTACTGGTCCCGGCTATGAAGCTGCGAGGGCCGTTGTGAGCAATCTGAGGATACAGCTGTCCCGACCGGATTACATATGTTTTCCGGCGGACGGGATACCGCCTGTCAATATCCCACCAGCGGCATTCCACCCGCCAGAATGCTGGCAGCGAGGTGAGCGCTAAGAGTCTCCTTGCCGGCACAGTGGCTCGCTTCGCTTGCCACAGGATCTATTCCCACTCTATTGGTTTCATGGACACCCACAAGAGGGAATAGCACTGGTGCGCCGGGATTCCGGATGCTGGCTGTCGGGATTTCGGTATCAACGCCGGAATCCCGACTGCCGGCATATTGACTGCATCCCGTCTCGACCAATAGTCACGATGGTGAAGACGCACCTTATGGATCTGCGATGCCGGCAGGAGGGTCTTTTGTCCTTCTTCCGTAACAGCATATATGCACATCACTTACAAAGACTCAGCAGTGACGCGCATAGCGCCCATCTCTGAATTAGGCCCTATGTGTGGCACACACATCTTACGCTTAAAGTTTTAGCGCTGCTGTGTCTGCAGCTGAGGATGGCCATCTGTGTGTTCACCATTGATGGTTGCCATCGATAGCGAAACTGTGAGTGGCCATCGATGGCCATTAACTATGCTTTGGGAGACCGTCAATGGTTTCACTCATTGCCATTATGCCTGTGAATGACCCGCGGGCCAATCACAGACCGGAGGCAGGGCTTCACTGGTGCTGGGGGCGGAGCTATTCTCCCTGTCCCAGCATCTTTTAAAAAAACTATTCGTTTAGGCTAAGCCATCGTTGGAGAGAAACCATCGTTGGAGAGAAACTATTCAGCATTGGCTGTAAACCATCGATGATTAGGAATGGTCGATGGCCATCCCTACTGCAGCCTGAAGTTAGCCGGACAGGTGCCTTTGTTGACCATTTAGGTCATTTTGTAAAATCCGTCAATTACTGGAAGGCTTTTGTATATGTTTATTTCTCTAACGTCCTAGTGGATGCTGGGGACTCCGTAAGGAGACATGGGCACTTTAAGAAAGAATTTGGATTCTGGTGTGCTCTGGCTCCTCCCTCTATGTCCCTCCTCCATACCTCAGTTTGAATCTGTGCCCGAACGAGCTGGGTGCTACTTAGTGAGCTCTCCTGAGCTTGCTATAAGAAAGTATTTTGTTAGGTTTTTTATTTTCAGGGAGATCTGCTGGCAACAGACTCCCTGCATCGTGGGACTGAGGGGAGAGAAGCAGCCCTACTCGCTGAAGATAGGTCCTGCTTCTTAGGCTACTGGACACCATTAGCTCCAGATGGATCGTACACAGGATCTCACCCTTTGTCGTCCGATCCCGGAGCCGCGCCGCCGCCCCCCTCGCAGAGCCGGAAGACAGAAGCCGGGTGAAAGAAGCAAGAAGACTTCGAAAACGGCGGCAGAAGACTCCAGTCTTCAAACTGAGGTAGCGCACAGCACTGCAGCTGTGCGCCATTGCTCCCACACTACACCCACATACTCCGGTCACTGTAGGGTGCAGCAATTAGGACCTCTTGGCAAAAGTGGGCATATATACAGTTGGGCACTGTATATATGTATGAGCCCCCGCCATTATATTATATTATACAGAAACGCGGGACAGAAGCCCGCCGTCGAGGGGGCGGGGCTTCTTCCTCAGCACTCACCAGCGCCATTTTCTCTCCACAGCTCCGCTGACAGGAAGCTCCCCAGGCTCTCCCCTGCAGATTCTTGGTAGAAGAGGGTAAAAAGAGAGGGGGGGCACATAAATTTGGCGCAAAAACATAATATACAGCAGCTACTGGGTTAACACTAAGTTACTGTGTGATTCCTGGGACATATAGCGCTGGGGTGTGTGCTGGCATACTCTCTCTCTGTCTCTCCAAAGGGCCTTGTGGGGGAACTGTCTTCAAAAAAGAGCATCCCCTGTGTGTTTGTGGTGTGTCGGTACGCTTGTGTCGACATGTTTGACGAGGAAGGCTATGTGGAAGCAGAGCGGGAGCAAATGAATGTGGGGTCTCCGCCGACGGCGCCGACCCCTGATTGGATGGATATGTGGAAGGTTTTAAATGATAATGTTAATTCCTTGCATAAAAGGTTGGATAAAGCTGAAACCTTAGGACAGTCAGGGTCTCAACCCATGCCTGATCCGATGTTGCAGAGGCCGTCAGGGTCTCAGAAGCGCCCACTATCCCAAATTGTTGACACAGATACCGACATGGATTCTGACTCCAGTGTCGATTACGATGAGGCAAAGTTACAGCCTAAATTGGCTAAAGCCATCCGTTATATGATTATAGCAATGAAGGATGTGTTGCACATCACAGAGGAAACCCCAGTAACTGACAAGAGGGTTCATATGTATGGGGAAAAAAGGCAGGAGGTGACCTTTCCCACTTCACATGAGCTAAATGAGTTATGTGAAAAGGCTTGGGAATCTCCAGATAAAAAACTGAAGATTTCCAAGAGGATGCTTATGGCGTATCCCTTCCCGCCAATGGACAGGTTACGCTGGGAATCCTCCCCTAGGGTGGACAAAGCTCTAACACGCTTATCCAAGAGGGTAGCCCTGCCGTCACAGGATACGGCCACCCTAAAAGATGCTGCGGATAAAAAGCAGGAGGGTACCCTGAAGTCCATTTATGCACATTCAGGTACCTTACTAAGGCCGGCAATTGCGTCGGCCTGGGTGTGTAGTGCTGTAGCAGCATGGACGGATACCTTGTCTGAGGAGCTTGATACCTTAGACAAGGATACTATATTAATGACCCTGGGGCATATAAAAGACGCTGTCCTATATATGAGAGATGCTCAAAGAGACATTGGGCTACTGGGCTCTAGCATAAATGCAATGTCGATTTCTGCCAGAAGGGTCCTGTGGACTCGGCAATGGACAGGCGATGCCGACTCAAAAAGGCACATGGAGGTTTTACCTTACAAGGGTGAGGAACTGTTTGGGCAGGGTCTCTCGAACCTGGTCTCCACAGCTACTGCTGGAAAGTCAAATTTTTTGCCATATGTTCCCTCACAACCTAAGAAAGCACCGTATTACCAAATGCAGTCCTTTCGATCACAAAAAGGCAAGAAAGTCCGAGGTGCGTCCTTTCTTGGCAGGGGCAGAGGAAGGAAGCTGCACAACACAGCTAGTTACCAGGAACAGAAGTCCTCCCCGGCTTCCACTAAATCCACCGCATGACGCTGGGGCTCCACAGGCGGAGCTAGGCCCGGTGGGGGCGCGTCTCCGAAATTTCAGCCACAAGTGGGTTCACTCCCAGGTGGATCCCTGGGCAAGAGAGATTGTGTCTCAGGGATACAAGCTGGAATTCGAAGAGATGCCCCCTCACCGATACTTCAAATCGGCCCTGCCAGCTTCCCCATTAGAGAGGAAGGTAGTGTTAGCTGCAATTCACAAATTGTATCTTCAGCAGGTGGTGGCCAAGGTTCCCCTCCTTCAACAAGGGAAGGGTTATTATTCGACCATGTTTGTGGTACCGAAACGGGACGGTTCGGTCAGACCCATATTAAATTTAAAATCCCTGAACATATACCTGAAAAGGTTCAAGTTCAAGATGGAATCACTCAGAGCGGTCATTGCAAGCCTGGAAGAGGGGGATTTTATGGTGTCTCTGGACATAAAGGATGCATACCTTCATGTTCCCATTTATCCACCTCATCAGGCGTACCTCAGATTTGTGGTACAGGATTGTCATTACCAATTTCAGACGTTGCCGTTCGGTCTCTCCACGGCACCGAGAATATTTACCAAGGTGATGGCAGAAATGATGGTACTCCTGCGGAAGCAAGGGGTCACAATTATCCCATACTTGGATGATCTCCTCATAAAAGCGAGGTCAAGAGAGCAGTTACTGATCAGCGTAGCACGCTCTCTGGAAGTGTTAGGACAGCACGGCTGGATTCTGAATATTCCAAAGTCGCAGTTGATTCCTACGACTCGTCTGCCCTTCCTGGGCATGATTCTGGACACAGACCAGAAGAGGGTTTATCTCCCGATGGAGAAGGCTCAGGAACTCATGACACTGGTCAGAGACCTATTAAAACCAAAAAAGGTGTCGGTGCATCACTGCACACGAGTCCTGGGAAAGATGGTAGCATCATACGAGGCCATTCCCTTCGGCAGGTTCCATGCGAGGACCTTTCAATGGGATCTCCTGGACAAGTGGTCCGGATCACATCTTCAGATGCATCGGTTAATCACCCTATCCCCCAGGGCCAGGGTGTCTCTCCTGTGGTGGCTGCAAAGTGCTCACCTTCTGGAGGGCCGCAGATTCGGCATTCAGGACTGGGTCCTGGTGACTACGGATGCAAGCCTCCGGGGGTGGGGGGCAGTCACGCAGGGAAGAAATTTCCAAGGTCTGTGGTCAAGTCAGGAGACTTGCCTTCACATCAACATCCTGGAACTAAGGGCCATATACAACGCCCTACGTCAAGCGGAGTCCCTACTTCGCGACCAACAGGTTCTGATTCAGTCAGACAACATAACCGCAGTGGCTCATGTAAACCGCCAAGGCGGCACAAGGAGCAGAGTGGCGATGGCGGAAGCCACCAGAATTCTTCGCTGGGCGGAGAATCACGTAAGTGCACTGTCAGCAGTGTTCATCCCGGGAGTGGACAACTGGGAAGCAGACTTCCTCAGCAGACAAGACCTCCACCCGGGAGAATGGGGACTTCATCAAGAAGTCTTCACACAGATTACAAGTCGGTGGGAACTACCACAGATAGACATGATGGCGTCACACCTCAACAAAAAGCTACAGAGCTATTGCGCCAGGTCAAGGGACCCTCAGGCGGTATCTGTAGACGCCCTGGTGACACCGTGGGTGTTCCAGTCGGTCTATGTATTGCCTCCTCTTCCTCTCATACCCAAGGTACTGAGGATAATAAGAAAAAGAGGAGTAAGAACAATTCTCATTGTTCCAGATTGGCCACGAAGGACTTGGTATCCAGATCTGCAAGAATTGCTCACAGAGGATCCGTGGCCTCTTCCTCTAAGACAGGACCTGTTGCAACAGGGACACTGTCTCTTCCAAGACTTACCGCGGCTGTGTTTGACGGCATGGCGGTTGAACGCCGGATCCTAGCAGAAAAGGGTATTCCGGAGGAGGTCATTCCTACGCTGATACTCACTGGCTAGGAAGGACGTAACAGCTAAACATTATCACCGGATATGGCGAAAATATGTTTCTTGGTGTGAGACCAGCAATGCTCATACAGAGGAGTTTCAGCTGGGCCGTTTCCTTTACTTCCTTCAGTCAGGAGTGGATTTGGGCCTGAAGTTAGGCTCAATTAAGGTCCAGATTTCAGTCCTTTCCATTTTCTTTCAAAAGGAGTTGGCTTCTCTGCCAGAAGTTCAGACGTTTGTGAAAGGAGTGCTGCATATTCAGCCTCCCTTTGTGCCTCCAGTGGCACCTTGGGATCTTAACGTGGTGTTGAGTTTCCTGAAATCACACTGGTTTGAACCACTTAAAACAGTAGAGTTGAAATATCTCATGTGGAAGGTGGTCATGCTATTAGCCTTGGCTTCGGCTAAGCGCGTTTCAGAATTAGCGGCTTTGTCTCATAAAAGCCCATATCTGATTTTCCATATGGATAGAGCGGAATTGAGGACACGTCCCCAATTTCTGCCAAAAGTGGTCTCATCCTTTCATATGAACCAACCTATTGTGGTGCCTGTGGCTACTCGTGACTTGGAGGATTCCGAGTTACTAGATGTGGTCAGGGCTTTAAAAGTTTATGTAGCCAGAACGGCTAGAGTCAGGAAAACGGAGTCACTGTTTATCCTGTATGCATCCAACAAGCTTGGTGCTCCTGCTTCAAAGCAGACTATTGCTCGCTGGATCTGTAACACGATTCAGCAGGCTATTCTGTGGCTGGATTGCCGCAGCCAAAATCAGTGAAAGCCCATTCCACTAGGAAGGTGGGCTCTTCTTGGGCGGCTGCCCGAGGGGTCTCGGCATTACAGCTATGCCGAGCTGCTACTTTGTCAGGTGCAAATACGTTTGCAAAGTTCTACAAGTTTGATACCCTGGCTGAGGAGGACCTATCGTTTGCTCACTCGGTGCTGCAGAGTCATCCGCACTCTCCCGCCCGTTTGGGAGCTTTGGTATAATCCCCATGGTCCTTACAGAGTCCCCAGCATCCACTAGGACGTTAGAGAAAATAAGATTTTACTTACCGGTAAATCTATTTCTCGTAGTCCGTAGTGGATGCTGGGCGCCCGTCCCAAGTGCGGACTTTTTCTGCAATGCTTGTATATAGTTATTGCTTAAATAAGGGTTATGTTATAGTTGCATCAGGGTTGATCTGATGCTCTGTTATTGTTCATACTGTTAACTGGGTAAAGTTATCACAAGTTATACGGTGTGATTGGTGTGGCTGGTATGAGTCTTACCCTGGATTCCCAAAATCCTTTGCTTGTACTGTCAGCTCTTCCGGGCACAGTTTCTTTAACTGAGGTCTGGAGGAGGGACATAGAGGGAGGAGCCAGAGCACACCAGAATCCAAATTCTTTCTTAAAGTGCCCATGTCTCCTGCGGAGCCCGTCTATTCCCCATGGTCCTTACGGAGTCCCCAGCATCCACTACGGACTACGAGAAATAGATTTACCGGTAAGTAAAATCTTATTTATTTTTTTGTTTTTAGATTACTGCTCATCAGGTAACATGCAGGGTGTTCAGGGGATGGAACTGGAAAGGGGTGGAGTCAGGACAGGAAATGGGAGAAGTCAGAACTAGAGAGGGGGGGGGGGGGCATGATTAATTGTTAAGGCACTCCCCCTAGGAGAAAGGTCTAGATCTGCCCCGAATGTAATCACACCAGTTCTCAGAGTTACACGGTCCCTGTCTTCCCTCCAGCTACCCTGGACCATTGCAGTGTGATAATGTTCTGCTCCTGCTATTATTTTTTTGAAACAGGAGAGAGAGTGGGTGTGGTCCTGGAGAGTGGGTGTGATCTAGCGGTAGGAGGCATGATTTTTTTGAAAGACACGTCACAGCCACGCTTCTGTTTTTATGACATGGACAATGCTACTGGGCTGCCCCCAGTCCCTCTCTCCACTCAGTAGATGCCTGGCAAATGCTTACTCCTTCTATTCACTGCTTGCTCTGCTAAACAGTTACTAGGGGGCCTTCCAGCCCCACCCCACCACAGGACACTGTGGGCTGCAGGTGGGAATACAGGACAGTACCCGAAAGTCAGGACTGGTGCAGTTACAGGAGGGTGGAATTGAGGGGTAGTAGCATGCATGGGGTGTAATGCTTGGAAACTTGAGGCACTTTGAGATCAGAGATTGTTGCAAAATCCAGTCTAAATCCAGTTTAAATTTCAGTAATAACTCTAGACCTAATTACGGTGGTTATTCAGACCTGATGGCTGTTGTGCGAATTCGCAAGCTGGACGATTATTGATCGACTGCGCATGCGTACGGATCATAGTTTGGGGATGGTAACGAATGGATTTGTAGCTGACTGGCGATCGCTGAGATCTTTGTAAGCCATACACACATTTGCACGGGGTGGGTTTTAACTCTGTCTGGATGGTGGCTATCTGATCGCAGACCTCTGCAAATTCGCAGAGGAGCGATCAGGTCTGATTAACCCCCTTAGACCAGTCGCAATGAAAAAAATCACGCAGTGTGCTGCTGTGCCATACAGGTCCTGCGGCGTCGCTTGCATAACAGATGGAGACATCAGGTGATTGAAAGTCTACAGCCGTTTGGGGGCGGTCATGGGCTCCGTCTTCTAATGGCTACTTCCTGGCCTGAGTGACAGCAGCTGGTCTGCATAACCCAAGTTTGCCCAGCCAGCCAGTGGAGTTGCAGGTGATCCAGTGCTGCTTCCTTGGTCACAGCACTGGATCACACATGCATGCAGGAGGCTGCTACTTATACCAGACGCCTCCTGCTGCATTACCATGCAGTGAATCCAGAAAGTATTCACATCACTTCACTTTTTCCACATTTTGTTATATTACAGCCTTATTTCACAATGGAATAAACTAATTTCTCTGACGTCCTAGTGGATGCTGGGAACTCCGTAAGGACCATGGGGGATAGCGGCTCCGCAGGAGACTGGGCACAACTAAGAAAGATTTAGGACTACCTGGTGTGCACTGGCTCCTCCCTCTATGCCCCTCCTCCAGACCTCAGTTAGAATTTTGTGCCCGGCCGAGCTGGATGCACACTAGGGGTTCTCCTGAGCTTCTAGAAAAGAAAGTATAATTAGGTTTTTTATTTTCAGTGAGATCTGCTGGCAACAGACTCACTGCTACGAGGGACTGATGGGAGAAGAAGCGAACCTACCTGCTTGCAGCTAGCTTGGGCTTCTTAGGCTACTGGACACCATTAGCTCCAGAGGGATCGAACACAGGCCCAGCCTCGGTCGTCTGGTCCCGGAGCCGCGCCGCCGTCCCCCTTGCAGAGCCAGAAGCAAGAAGACGTTCCTGGAAATCGGCGGCAGAAGACTTCGGTCTTCATTAAGGTAGCGCACAGCACTGCAGCTGTGCGCCATTGCTCCCCATGCACACCACACACTCCGGTCACTGATGGGTGCAGGGCGCTGGGGGGGGCGCCCTGGGCTGCAATAAGAGTACCTTACTTGGCAAATTACCACATAATATAGTCATTAAGACTATATATGTGTAAAATCCCCTGCCATAACTTCCATAAAAAAGCGGGAGAAGTCCGCCGAAAAAGGGGCGGAGCTATCTCCCTCAGCACACTGGCGCCATTTTCCCTCACAGCTCCGCTGGAAGGACGCTCCCCAGGCTCTCCCCTGCAGTTTCCAGACTCCATAGGGTAAAAAAGAGAGGGGGGGGCACTAAATTTAGGCGCAATCTGTGTAATATTGGCAGCTATAGGGGAAAAATCACTGTGTGTAGTGTGAATCCCTGCATTATATAGCGCTCTGGTGTGTGCTGGCATACTCTCTCTCTCTGTCTCCCCAAATGACTTTGTAGGGTCCTGTCCTCAGTCAGAGCATTCCCTGTGTGTGTGCGGTGTGTCGGAACGGCTGTATCGACATGTTTGATGAGGAGGCTTATGTGGAGGCGGAGCAGGTGACGATAAATGTGATGTCACCCCCTGCGGGGTCGACACCTGAATGGATGGACATGTGGAAGGAATTACGTGACAGTGTCAACTCCTTACATAAAAGGTTTGACGACATAACAGATGTGGGACAGCCGACTTCTCAGCTCGTGCCTGCCCAGGCGTCTCAAAAGCCATCAGGGGCTCTAAAACGCCCGCTACCTCAGATGGCAGACACAGATGTCGACACGGATACTGACTCCAGTGTCGACGATGATGAGACTAGGGTACATTCCAATAGAGCCACCTGTTACATGATTACGGCAATGAAAAATGTGTTGCACATTTCTGATATTACCCCAGGTACCACAAAAAAGGGTATTATGTTTGGGGAGAAAAAACTACCAGTGGTTTTTCCCCCTTCGGATGAATTAAATGAAGTATGTGAAGAAGCGTGGGCTTCCCCCGATAAGAAACTGGTAATTTTTCGAAAAAGTTACTAATGGCGTACCCTTTCCCGCCAGAGGATAGGTCACGTTGGGAGACATCCCCTAGGGTGGATAAAGCGCTCACACGCCTGTCAAAGAAGGTGGCACTACCATCTCCGGACACGGCCGCCCTAAAGGAACCTGCTGATAGGAAGCAGGAGGCTATCCTGAAGTCTGTATATACACCCTCAGGAATTATACTGAGACCGGCTATTGCTTCAGCATGGATGTGCAGTGCTGCAGCTGCGTGGTCAGATTCCCTGTCGGAAAACATTGATACCCTAGACAGGGACACTATATTGCTAACCGTAGAGCATATTAAAGACGCTGTCTTATACATGAGAGATGCACAGAGGGATATTTGCCGGCTGGCATCTAAAATAAACGCAATGTCCATTTCTGCCAGGAGAGGATTGTGGACTCGGCAATGGACAGGAGATGCAGATTCTAAAAGGCACATGGAAGTTTTGCCTTACAAGGGTGAGGAGTTGTTTGGGGATGGTCTCTCGGACCTCGTTTCCACAGCAACAGCTGGGAAGTCAACATTTTTACCCCATGTTCCCTCACAGCCAAAGAAAGCACCGTATTATCAGGTACAGTCTTTTCGGCTCCAGAAAGGCAAGCGGGTTAGAGGCGCGTCCTTTCTGCCCAGAGGTAGAGGGAAAAAGCTGCAACATACAGCCAGTTCCCAGGAACAAAAGTCCTCCCCCGCTTCCTCTAAGTCCACCGCATGACGCTGGGGCTCCACAGGCGAAGCCAGGTACGGTGGGGGCCCGTCTCAAGAACTTCAGCAACCAGTGGGCTCGTTCACGGGTGGATCCCTGGATACTACAGGTAGTATCTCAGGGGTACAAGCTGGAATTCGAGACGTCTCCCCCTCGCCGTTTCCTCAAATCTGCCTTGCCGACAGCTCCCCCGGACAGGGAGGCAGTGCTGGAGGCGATTCACAAGCTGTATTCTCAGCAGGTGATAATCAAGGTACCCCTCCTTCAACAAGGACGGGGTTACTATTCCACAATGTTTGTGGTACCGAAACCGGACGGTTTGGTGAGACCCATTTTAAATTTAAAATCTTTGAACACTTATATAAGAAGGTTCAAGTTCAAGATGGAATCGCTCAGAGTGGTGATTGCAAGCCTGGACGAGGGGGATTACATGGTGTCACTGGACATCAAGGTTGCTTATCTGCATGTCCCCATTTACCCTCCTCACCAGGAGTACCTCAGATTTGTGGTACAGGACTGTCATTACCAATTCCAGACGTTGCCGTTTGGTCTGTCCACGGCACCGAGGGTATTTACCAAGGTAATGGCCGAAATGATGATACTCCTTCGGAAAAAGGGAGTTTTAATTATCCCGTACTTGAACGATTTCCTTATAAAGGCGAGGTCCAGGGAACAGTTGTTGATCGGAGTAGCACTAGCTCGGGAAGTGCTACAACAGCACGGCTGGATCCTGAATATTCCAAAGTCGCAGCTGGTTCCTACAACCCGTCTACTGTTCCTGGGGATGGTTCTGGACACAGAACAGAAAAAAGTGTTTCTCCCGGAGGAGAAGGCCAAGGAGTTATCGTCTCTAGTCAGAGACCTCCTAAAACCAAAACAGGTGTCAGTGCACCACTGCACGCGAGTCCTGGGAAAGATGGTGGCTTCTTACGAAGCAATTCCATTCGGAAGGTTCCATGCAAGGATCTTTCAGTGGGATCTGTTGGACAAGTGGTCCGGGTCGCATCTTCAGATGCATCGGCTGATAACCCTGTCTCCAAGGGCCAGGGTGTCGCTACTGTGGTGGCTGCAGAGTGCTCATCTTCTAGAGGGCCGCAGATTCGGCATACAGGACTGGATCTTGTGACCACGGATGCCAGCCTTCGAAGTTGGGGGGCAGTCACACAGGGAAGAAACTTCCAAGGACTATGGACAAGTCAGGAGACTTCCCTACACATAAATATTCTGGAACTAAGGGCCATTTACAATGCCCTAAGTCAGGCAAGACCCCTGCTTCAACACCAGCCGGTGCTGATCCAGTCAGACAACATCACGGCGGTCGCCCATGTAAACCGTCAGGGCGGCACAAGAAGCAGGATAGCGATTGCAGAAGCCACAAGGATTCTCCGATGGGCGGAAAATCATGTGTTAGCAGTGTTCATTCCGGGAGTGGACAACTGGGAAGCAGACTTCCTCAGCAGGCACGACCTCCACCCGGGAGAGTGGGGACTTCATCCAGAAGTCTTCCAAATGATGGTACACCGTTGGGAAAGGCCACAGGTGGACATGATGGCGTCCCGCCTCAACAAAAAGCTAAAAAAATATTGCGCCAGGTCAAGGGACCCTCAGGCGATAGCTGTGGACGCTCTAGTGACACCGTGGGTGTACCAGTCGGTTTATGTGTTCCCTCCTCTGCCTCTCATACCCAAGGTACTGAGAATAATAAGAAGGAGAGGAGTAAGAACTATACTTGTGGTTCCGGATTGGCCAAGAAGAGCTTGGTACCCAGAACTTCAAGAAATGATCTCAGAGGACCCATGGCCTCTGCCGCTCAGACAGGACCTGCTGCAGCAGGGACCCTGTCTGTTCCAAGACTTACCGCGACTGCGTTTGACGGCATGGCGGTTGAACGCCGGATCCTGAAGGAAAAGGGCATTCCGGAGGAAGTCATCCCTACGCTGATTAAAGCTAGGAAGGAGGTGACCGCAAACCATTATCACCGCATATGGCGAAAATATGTTGCGTGGTGTGAGGCCAGAAGGGCCCCAACGGAGGAATTTCAGCTGGGTCGATTTCTGCACTTCCTACAGTCAGGGGTGACTATGGGCCTCAAATTAGGTTCCATTAAGGTCCAGATTTCGGCTCTGTCGATTTTTCTTCCAAAAAGAACTGGCTTCACTGCCTGAAGTTCAGACGTTTGTTAAAGGAGTGCTGCATATTCAGCCCCCTTTTGTGCCTCCAGTGGCACCTTGGGATCTCAACGTGGTGTTGGATTTCCTTAAGTCACATTGGTTTGAGCCACTTAAAACCGTGGAACTGAAATATCTCACGTGGAAAGTGGTCATGCTGTTGGCCTTGGCTTCGGCCAGGCGTGTGTCAGAATTGGCGGCTTTGTCATGTAAAAGCCTTTATCTGATTTTCCATATGGATAGGGCGGAATTGAGGACTCATCCCCAATTTCTTCCTAAGGTGGTATCAGCTTTTAATTTGAACCAACCTATTGTGGTGCCTGCGGCTACTAAGGACTTGGAGGATTCCAAGTTGCGGGACGTAGTCAGGGCCCTGAAAATCTATGTTTCCAGGACGGCTGGAGTCAGGAAAACTGACTCGCTATTTATCCTGTATGCGCCCAACAAGCTGGGTGCTCCTGCTTCAAAGCAGTCTATTGCTCGCTGGATCTGTAGTACGATTCAACTTGCACATTCTGCGGCTGGACTGCCGCATCCTAAATCTGTAAAAGCCCATTCCACGAGGAAGGTGGGCTCTTCTTGGGCGGCTGCCCGAGGGGTCTCGGCTTTACAACTTTGCCGAGCTGCTACTTGGTTGGGTTCAAACACGTTTGCTAAGTTTTACAAGTTTTATACCCTGGCTGAGGAGGACCTTGCTTTTGCTCATTCGGTGCTGCAGAGTCATCCGCACTCTCCCGCCCGTTTGGGAGCTTTGGTATAATCCCCATGGTCCTTACGGAGTTCCCAGCATCCACTAGGACGTCAGAGAAAATAAGAATTTACTCACCGGTAATTCTATTTCTCGTAGTCCGTAGTGGATGCTGGGCGCCCATCCCAAGTGCGGATTGTCTGCAATACTTGTATGTAGTATGTAGTTATTGCCTAACTAAAGGGTTATTGTTTAGAGCCATCTGTTGAGAGGCTCAGTTATTTTTCATACTGTTAACTGGGTATAGTATCACGAGTTATACGGTGTGATTGGTGTGGCTGGTATGAGTCTTACCCGGGATTCCAAAATCCTTTCCTTATTGTGTCAGCTCTTCCGGGCACAGTATCCTAGCTGAGGTCTGGAGGAGGGGCATAGAGGGAGGAGCCAGTGCACACCAGGTAGTCCTAAATCTTTCTTAGTTGTGTCCAGTCTCCTGCGGAGCCGCTATTCCCCATGGTCCTTACGGAGTTCCCAGCATCCACTACGGACTACGAGAAATAGAATTACCGGTGAGTAAATTCTTATTTTTTTCCCTCCAAATTCTATACACAATACCCCATAATAAAACCGTGAAAAACGTTTAGTTTTAGATTTTTGCAAATTTATTAAAAATAAAAAACTAAGAAATCCCATGTACATAAGTATTCACAGCCTTTGCCATGAAGCTCAAAATTGAGCTCAGGTACATCCTGTTTCCACTAATCATCCTTGAGATGTTCCTACAGCTTAATTGGAGTCCACCTGTAGTAAATTCAGTTGATTGGACATTATTTGGAAAGGCACACACCTGTCTATATAAGGTTCCACACTTGACAGTGCATGTCTGAACACAAACCAAGCATGAAGTCAAAGGAATTGTCTGTAGACCTCTGAGACAGTATTGTCTTGAGGCACAAATCTGGGGAAGGATACAGAAAAATATCTGCTGCTTTGAAGGTCCCAATGAGCTCAGTGGCCTCCATCATCCGTAAATGGAAGAAGTTCGGAACCACCTAGAGCTTGCCGGCCATCTAAACTGAGCGATTGGGGGAGAAGGGTCCTAGTCAGGGAGGTGACCAAGATCCCGATGGTCACTCTGTCCAAGCTGCAGCATTCCTCTGTGGAGAGAGGAGAACCTTCCAGAAGGACAACCATCTCTGCAGCAATCCACCAATCAGGCCTGTATGGTAGATTGGCCAGACGGAAGCCACTGCTTAGTAAAAATCTGGATTTCGCCAAAATCCACCTGAAGGACTCTCAGACCATGAGAAACAAAATTCTCTGGTCTGACGAGACAAAGATTGAACTCTTTGGTGTGAATGCCAGGCGTCATGTTTGGAGGAAACCAGGCACCGCTCATCACCAGGCCAATACCATCCCTACAGTGAAGCATGGTGGTGGCAGCTTATTGCTGTGGGGATTTTTTTTTAGCTGCAGGAACTTGGAGACTAGTCAGGATAGAGGGAAAGATGAATGCAGCAATGTACAGAGACATCCTGGATGAAAACCTGCTCAAGAGCGCTCTTCACCTCAGACAGGGTGACGGTTCATTTTTCAGCAGGACAACAACCCTAAGCACACAGCCAAGATATCAAAGGAGTGGCTTCAGGACAACTCTGTGAATGTCCTTGAGTGGCCCAGCCAGAGCCCAGACTTGAATCCGATTGGACAACTCTGGAGAGATCTGAAAATGGCTGTGCACTGACGCTTCCCATCCAACCTGATGGAGCTTGAGAGGTGCTGCAAAGAGGAATGGGCGAAACTGCTCAAAGATAGATGTGCCAAGCTTATGGCATCATATTCAAAAAGACTTGAGGCTGTAATTGCTGGTAAAGGTGCATCAACAAAGTGTTAAGCAAAGGCCATGAATACTTATGCACATGTGATTTCTTAGTTTTTTATTTTTAATAAATTTGCAAAAATCTAAAACAAAACTCTTTTCACGTTGTCATTATGGGGTATTGTGTGTAGAATTTTGAGGGGAATAAATGAATTTATCCCAGTTTGGAATAAGGCTGTAACATAACAAAATGTGGAAAAAGTGAAGTGCTGTGAATACTTTCCGGATGCGCTGCTGGAAGGTAGCAGCAGCTACACTTACTACAAACAAACCTGAACCAGGCAAACTGTCCTTGGAATGACATCCTTAGAAAGCAGCCTTCACGTTGGCAGGGCGTCAAATCACGAAATAAAGACAGTACATACAATACAAAAAGTGAATAAAGTGTTAAAAAAAGTGATATTAAA
This sequence comes from Pseudophryne corroboree, assembly GCF_028390025.1. Taxonomy (NCBI): domain Eukaryota; kingdom Metazoa; phylum Chordata; class Amphibia; order Anura; family Myobatrachidae; genus Pseudophryne; species Pseudophryne corroboree. Next base: position 36,561,902 of record NC_086445.1, on the reverse strand, counting down.
ACCAAGGCACGCTACCCATCTGCTGTAAGTTTAATTTTTGATTTTATCTTGTAACATCAATGAGGATGGAGCAAATTTGTTTGCCAGATGGAAGACTCTGTGGCATACTTGCCTACCCTCCCGGAATGGCCGGGAGGCTCCCGAAAGACGGATGACCCTCCCGGCCCCCCGGAAGAGCAGGCTAGTCTCCCGATTTCTGGGGGTCACCCCCTGCCCTCCGCCCACTTAGCGAGTAAAGTGGGCGGTCCGGGCAGGCGATGACGCGATTCTTGTTGAATCGCGTCATCATAACAACGCCCCCTGCTGTATAATGCCGGTAACAGCGGCATTACACAGCGGGGGGCGTGGCTTAAATGGCAATATCCAGAAGCCACGCCCTCGTTCCGCCTCTGGCCCGCCCCCCTGTCACGTCACCTCACTGCCCGCCCCCCCCTGCTGAGCCGACTGGCTGCTCTCTCCCGGAGAGAGCAGCCCAGAAGTCGGCAACTATGCTCTGTGGGTAAGTATTTTAGGGGTATACTGTCAAGTGACAAATACATTACAGGCAGACTGACCACACCCCTAACATAGGCCCCTATCACTGCATTCCCCCGGTGGGCCCTACATGCCCCAGTCTGACACTGATTACAGGTAAGTACATATGGAGATTTACACCGTGGGTCTATAATTTGACATCATGCATCAGATGGTAAGTATTCTTTCTAAATCACAATCTTCTGGGAATAGTGAGTATTAATTATGTACACATAAGTGTGCATTGAGTTGACCATGTGTCAATATATATTTAGTTGCTTATTCAGTGCTATTATTTACTCTGCAGTAATATACTGATGTCCGCTGAAATAAATATAACAATATATTAATAACTGTTACTTCCTGTATTCAGTGAGTTGGATGAATTCCACTCCAGCACATTGCTAATCTGTTACCATCTGTATTCTATGCTGAATAAATGCACCTGAGTATAGTGGATCCTTCTTTGCTGTAATAATATTTCTCTGACGTCCTAGTGGATGCTGGGAACTCCGTAAGGACCATGGGGAATAGACGGGCTCCGCAGGAGACTGGGCACTCTAAAAGAAAGATTAGGTACTATATCTGGTGTGCACTGGCTCCTCCCTCTATGCCCCTCCTCCAGACCCCAGTTAGAATCTGTGCCCGGCCAGAGCTGGGTGCTCCTAGTGGGCTCTCCTGAGCTTGCTAGAAAGAAAGTATTTGTTAGGTTTTTTATTTTCAGTGAGATCTGCTGGCAACAGACTCACTGCTACGTGGGACTGAGGGGAGAGAAGCAAACCTACGTGCGTGCAGCTAGCTTGTGCTTCTTAGGCTACTGGACACCATTAGCTCCAGAGGGTTCGAACACAGGGCCTGACCTCGATCGTCCGTTCCCGGAGCCGCGCCGCCGTCCCCCTTGCAGAGCCAGAAGACAGAAGAAGGAGATGAAATCGGCGGCAGAAGACTCCGGTCTTCATTAAGGTAGCGCACAGCACTGCAGCTGTGCGCCATTGCTCCCACTGCACACCACACACTCCGGTCACTGTAGGGTGCAGGGCGCTGGGGGGGGGGGGGGGGGGGCGCCCTGGGCAGCAATAAGAATACCTTTTGGCACTAAATACACATAATACAGTCTGGGAAACTGTATATGTGTAAAAAACCCCGCCATTAAGCTATACAAAACGCGGGAGAAGCCCGCCGCTGAGGGGGCGGGGCCTTCTTCCTCAGCACACCAGCGCCATTTTCTCTTCACAGCTCCGCTGGAAGGACGCTCCCCAGGCTCTCCCCTGCAGTATCCTGTACGAGAAGGGTAAAAAAGAGAGGGGGGACACATAAATTTAGGCGCAAATAGGATAATAAGCAGTTATTGGGAAAAATCACTCATTATAGTGTAAATCCCTGTGTTATATAGTGCTGTGGTGTGTGCTGGCATACTGTCTCTCTGTCTCCCCAAAGGACTTTGTGGGGTCCTGTCCTCAGTCTGAGCATTTCCTGTGTGTGTGCGGTGTGTCGGTACGGCTGTGTCGACATGTTTGATGAGGAGGGTTACGTGGAGGCGGAGCAGGGGCAGATAAGTGTGGTGTCGGCCCCGACGGGGCCGACACCGGATTGGATGGATATGTGGAAGGTCTTAACAGACAGTGTCAACTCCTTACATAAAAGGTTCGATGACGCAGCAGCCTTGGGACAGCCGGGATCTCAGCCCGCGCCTGCCCAAGCGTCTCAGAGGCCATCAGGGGCTCAAAGACGCCCGCTAGCTCAGATGGTAGACACAGATGTCGACACGGAGTCTGACTCCAGTGTGGATGAGGATGAGACAAATGTACAGTCTACAAAGGCCATCCGATGCATGATTACTGCAATGAAAAATGTATTGCACATTTCTGATGTTAACCCGGTTACTACCAATAAGGGTATTATGTTCGGGGAGAAAAAGCAGCCAGTGACTTTTCCCCCATCTGATGAATTAAATGATTTGTGTGAAGAAGCGCGGAGTTCCCCCGATAAGAAACTAGTGATTTCTAAGAGGTTACTGATGGCGTACCCTTTCCCGCCAACGGACAGGTTACGTTGGGAAACATCCCCTAGGGTGGACAAGGCGCTCACACGCTTATCAAAAAAGGTGGCACTGCGGATACGGCCGCCCTAAAGGAGCCTGCGGATAGAAAGCAGGAAGCTATCCTGAAGTCTGTGTATACACACTCGGGTACTATACTGAGACCTGCTATTGCTTCAGCATGGATGTGTAGTGCTGCAGTAGCATGGTCTGATACCCTGTCAGACAACATTGATTCCCTCGACAGGAATACTATTTTGCTAACCATCGAACATATAAAAGACGTCGTCTTATATATGCGGGATGCACATAGGGACATTTTCCTGCTGGCATCTAGAATTAATGCAATGTCCATATCTGCCAGGAGAGTATTATGGACTCGGCAGTGGACAGGTGATGCTGATTCTAAAAGACACATGGAGGTTTTGCCTTATAAGGGTGAGGAATTGTTTGGGGACGGTCTCTCGGACCTCGTATCCACAGCAACAGCTGGGAAGTCAACTTTTTTACCTCAGGTTCCCTCACAGCCTAAGAAAGCACCG